>NC_060179.1:2924776-3109776 GCF_021184085.1 Oncorhynchus gorbuscha | reverse complement strand
ATTCACCAATTATAACTCTCTAAGCGTTTCATAGAGGGCTGTAGCGGGTACGTTGATGCTGAGTGATGCTCGATAGGAGGAAAGTAAAGCAAATGACTTGGGTGAGATGTCATAGTGTGTTAGTGCATATGGCATGCTCTGCCTGGTGATTAGGAATCTGGAAAATATTCAGGAAGGCCTTACTAAACATCCACCCCGGGAGACTTTCTCATCCCCTCAGCTAACCATGTGTGAAATAGCTTCAGACAACTTTAATATTGATAACGACTGTTCACTCTGAGAAACTGATTCACCTTCAGCAGAGGTGAAAGAAAAACGTTTATTAAGAGCCTCACACACACACCCACATGCACGCACGCACGCACGCACGCACGCACGCACGCACGCACGCACGCACGCACGCACGCACGCACACACACACACACACACACACACACACACACACACACACACACACACACACACACACACACACACACACACACACACACACACACAGCAGGCTCCTTGCAAAGCACCTGGAGATGTCATTGGTCTATAACTCAGGTTTAAAGCCAGCATTAGTGTTGTCAGGTGTTGGTTTATAGGAGAACCAGTCTGATCAATTCCAGCTTTTCCTTTGTAAAGAGCTTTAATTAATTGAATTTTTATTGCCTCCAATATACACACTTAGAAAATAAACGCTATCTAGAACCTAAACGGGATCTTAGTCTGTCCCAATAGGGTAACCCATTGATGCTATCTAGAACCCAATAGGGTAACCCATTCATGCTATCTAGAACCCAATAGGGTAACCCTTTGATGCTATCTAGAACCTAAACGGGATCTTAGTCTGTCCCAATAGGGTAACCCATTGATGCTATCTAGAACCCAATAGGGTAACCCATTGATGCTATCTAGAACCTAAACGGATCTTAGTCTGTCCCAATAGGGTAACCCATTGATGCTATCTAGAACCCAATTGGGTAACCCATTGATGCTATCTAGAACCCAATTGGGTAACCTTTTGATGCTATCTAGAAACCAATTGGGTAACCCTTTGATGCTATCTAGAACCCAATAGGGTAACCCTTTGATGCTATCTAGAACCCAATAGGGTAACCCTTTGATGCTATCTAGAACCCAATTGGGTAACCCTTTGATGCTATCTAGAACCCAATAGGGGTAACCCTTTGATGAAACCTTTTTGGTTCCAGGTAGACCCGTTTCCAAAATGGTTTTCCCTGGAACATTTTTATTTTTTATTTTATTTTTTTACCTAGAACCAAAAAGGGTTCTCCTGTAGCGACAGCTGAAAGTACCATTTTGGAACCCTTTTTTTCTCAGAGTGACAAATCCACACCATGGTCAGATAAGGGCATAAACATCAAAAACAGACCAGGCTAAAACAATATTTAATTTGTCACACAAATTCCCTCACACAACATCTGGTGTTCATGAGGGTTCTATTCTTGGACCAATGAAATGTTGGGGAAAAAACTAAGTTAAAAACAGGTTCATATGTTGAGTATCTAGTCATAGATGCACTACATTCTACATCGAAGCAAACTTGATCTAGCATGTTACTGGAACGATACTGAATTACAGCCTTTTCCTACAGGTGTTCAGGTGTTTGAGCATCCCAGTGTTTCTGTCTAGGAACGGTTCAGGTACCTTCCTCTTTCTCACTATAAAACCCCCAGAACCCTTTAGTAAAGCTCCGATTAGTCTGATGCAGCACACGAGAGGAGGAGCTTGGTCCCATGTTCACTAGAGGAGGAGCTTGGTCACATGTTCACTAGAGGAGGAGCTTGGTCACATGTTCACTAGAGGAGGAGCTTGGTCACATGTTCACTAGAGGAGGAGCTTGGTCACATGTTCACTAGAGGAGGAGCTTGGTCACATGTTCACTAGAGGAGGAGCTTGGTCACATGTGCACCAGAGGAGGAGCTAGGTCACATGTTCACAAGAGGAGGAGCTTGGTCACATGTTCACTAGAGGAGGAGCTTGGTCATATGTTCACTAGAGGAGGAGCTTGGTCACATGTTCACTAGTGGAGGAGCTTGGTCACATGTTCACTAGAGGAGGAGCTTGGTCACATGTTCACTAGAGGAGGAGCTTGGTCACATGTTCACTAGAGGAGGAGCTTGGTCACATGTTCACTAGAGGAGGAGCTTGGTCACATGTTCACTAGAGGAGGAGCTTGGTCACATGTTCACTAGAGGAGGAGCTTGGTCACATGTTCACTAGAGGAGGAGCTTGGTCACATGTTCACTAGAGGAGGAGCTTGGTCACATGTTCACTAAAGGTGGAGCTTGGTCACATGTTCACTAGAGGAGGAGCTTGGTCACATGTTCACTAGAGGAGGAGCTTGGTCACATGTTCACTAGAGGAGGAGCTTGGTCACATGTTCACCAGAGGAGGAGCTTGGTCACATGTTCACGAGAGGAGGAGCTTGGTCACATGTTCACTAGAGGAGGAGCTTGGTCACATGTTCACTAGAGGAGGAGCTTGGTCACATGTTCACTAGAGGAGGAGCTTGGTCACATGTTCACTAGAGGAGGAGCTTGGTCACATGTTCACTAGAGGAGGAGCTTGGTCACATGTTCACTAGAGGTGGAGCTTGGTCACATGTTCACGAGAGGAGGAGCTTGGTCACATGTTCATTAGAGGTGGAGCTTGGTCACATGTTCACCAGAGGAGGAGCTTGGTCACATGTTCACGAGAGAAGGAGCTTGGTCACATGTTCACTAGAGGAGCTTGGTCACATGTTCACTAGAGGAGGAGCTTGGTCACATGTTCACTAGAGGATGAGCTTGGTCACATGTTCACTAAAGGAGGTGCTTGGTCACATTTTCACTAGAGGTGGAGCTTGGTCACATGTTCACTAGAGGAGGAGCTTGGTCACATGTTCACTAGAGGTGGAGCTTGGTCACATGTTCACTAGAGGAGGAGCTTGGTCACATGTTCACTAGAGGAGGAGCTTGGTCACATGTTCACTAGAGGAGGAGCTTGGTCACATGTTCACCAGAGGAGGAGCTTGGTCACATGTTCACTAGAGGAGGAGCTTGGTCACATGTTCACTAGAGGAGGAGCTTGGTCACATGTTCACTATGTTCACTAGAGGTGGAGCTTGGTCACATGTTCACTAGAGGAGGAGCTTGGTCACATGTTCACCAGAGGAGGAGCTTGGTCACATGTTCACTAGAGGAGGAGCTTGGTCACATGTTCACTAGAGGAGGAGCTTGGTCACATGTTCACTAGAGGAGGAGCTTGGTCACATGTTCACTAGAGGAGGAGCTTGGTCACATGTTCACCAGAGGAGGAGCTTGGTCACATGTTCACTAGAGGAGGAGCTTGGTCACATGTTCACTAGAGGAGGAGCTTGGTCACATGTTCACTAGAGGAGGAGCTTGGTCACATGTTCACTAGAGGTGGAGCTTGGTCACATGTTCACTAGAGGAGGAGCTTGGTCACATGTTCACTAGAGGAGGAGCTTGGTCACATGTTCACTAGAGGAGGAGCTTGGTCACATGTTCACTAGAGGTGGAGCTTGGTCACATGTTCACTAGAGGAGGAGCTTGGTCACATGTTCACTAGAGGAGGAGCTTGGTCACATGTTCACTAGAGGAGGAGCTTGGTCACATGTTCACTAGAGGAGGAGCTTGGTCACATGTTCACTAGAGGAGGAGCTTGGTCACATGTTCACTAGAGGAGGAGCTTGGTCACATGTTCACTAGAGGTGGAGCTTGGGCACATGTTCACTAGAGGAGGAGCTTGGTCACATGTTCACTAGAGGAGGAGCTTGGTCACATGTTCACTAGAGGTGGAGCTTGGTCACATGTTCACTAGAGGAGGAGCTTGGTCACATGTTCACTAGAGGAGGAGCTTGGTCACATGTTCACTAGAGGAGGAGCTTGGTCACATGTTCACTAGAGGAGGAGCTTGGTCACATGTTCACTAGAGGAGGAGCTTGGTCACATGTTCACTAGAGGAGGAGCTTGGTCACATGTTCACTAGAGGAGGAGCTTGGTCACATGTTCACTAGAGGAGGAGCTTGGTCACATGTTCACTAGAGGAGGAGCTTGGTCACATGTTCACTAGAGGAGGAGCTTGGTCACATGTTCACTAGAGGTGGAGCTTGGTCACATGTTCACTAGAGGAGGAGCTTGGTCACATGTTCACTAGAGGAGGAGCTTGGTCACATGTTCACTAGAGGAGGAGCTTGGTCACATGTTCACTAGAGGAGGAGCTTGGTCACATGTTCACTAGAGGTGGAGCTTGGTCACATGTTCACTAGAGGAGGAGCTTGGTCACATGTTCACTAGAGGAGGAGCTTGGTCACATGTTCACTAGAGGAGGAGCTTGGTCACATGTTCACTAGAGGAGGAGCTTGGTCACATGTTCACTAGAGGAGGAGCTTGGTCACATGTTCACTAGAGGAGGAGCTTGGTCACATGTTCACTAGAGGAGGAGCTTGGTCACATGTTCACTAGAGGAGGAGCTTGGTCACATGTTCACTAGAGGAGGAGCTTGGTCACATGTTCACTAGAGGAGGAGCTTGGTCACATGTTCACTAGAGGTGGAGCTTGGTCACATGTTCACTAGAGGAGGAGCTTGGTCACATGTTCACTAGAGGAGGAGCTTGGTCACATGTTCACTAGAGGAGGAGCTTGGTCACATGTTCACTAGAGGTGGAGCTTGGTCACATGTTCACTAGAGGAGGAGCTTGGTCACATGTTCACTAGAGGAGGAGCTTGGTCACATGTTCACTAGAGGAGGAGCTTGGTCACATGTTCACTAGAGGAGGAGCTTGGTCACATGTTCACTAGAGGAGGAGCTTGGTCACATGTTCACTAGAGGAGGAGCTTGGTCACATGTTCACTAGAGGTGGAGCTTGGTCACATGTTCACTAGAGGAGGAGCTTGGTCACATGTTCACTAGAGGAGGAGCTTGGTCACATGTTCACTAGAGGAGGAGCTTGGTCACATGTTCACTAGAGGTGGAGCTTGGTCACATGTTCACTAGAGGAGGAGCTTGGTCACATGTTCACTAGAGGAGGAGCTTGGTCACATGTTCACTAGAGGAGGAGCTTGGTCACATGTTCACTAGAGGAGGAGCTTGGTCACATGTTCACCAGAGGAGGAGCTTGGTCACATGTTCACTAGAGGAGGAGCTTGGTCACATGTTCACTAGAGGAGGAGCTTGGTCACATGTTCACTAGAGGAGGAGCTTGGTCACATGTTCACTAGAGGAGGAGCTTGGTCACATGTTCACCAGAGGAGGAGCTTGGTCACATGTTCACTAGAGGTGATTAAGCTTCTTGTCTTTGCTGTGTGGTTGTTCCACATCGCGTCTTGAATTGCTGGATTGGCCCTAAAAACACACGCAGGCAAGTGGATTAGCTGTCCTGTGCATAGCTTTTCCCCACGCAGAACAAACTCCAAAAATGATCTGTCGACCACCAAGCGATATTGTCTGTAAGTTAATAACAAAACACTATTAGACATTCAATCATTGTTTGTAATTCCTACTGTAGCAGCACTATGCAGAATATTACACATATCAATCAATCAATCACATGTATTTATAAAAAATAAATAGAAATAAACAGAATCCCAGACTAAAACCCTTAACAGCAAGCAATGCAGTTGTACAAGCATTCTTTATTCCTACTGTAGCAGCAAGATGCAAGGTATTACACATCTAACAGACACACATTAGCTAGCTAGCTACAACACACAGGTATAGTTCCTCCAAGACTAATATGAGTCATAAAGTCAAAGTCCTTCCTTTACTCTCCGACACAGCCAGTGTCATTCTCAGATAGACAGTACACGCTAACATAGCTCCTGTGAAACTGTAAAAGCTAGTACTGCCCCCGTTTTGAAAAGCCTGCCTTCGGGGGTTGAACACAAGAGGACAAGGAAGGGGGGCTCCTGTCAGGCTGTAATCTTTACAAAGCCAGGGAAAATGAGTCAACCTCGATATCCTGCAATGTCCTGGCAGAGAGGAACATCGTTGAGACAAGTCCAATGCCTCTATTGAACAAGGACAAACATATCTACTCGCTGCTAGCGTGATCGTGCAATCGGAGAAACACAAAGGCCACAATAATTGCAACAAAACATGGCTCTATTAATTTTTATTACACACAGCAGACTCAATCAACCAACGAGGTCATTGGTTGAACTCTCCCTATTCGAAAATAACACTATGGTGCCTAATTATGTCTGAAACACCTCTCATCAATCAGAATTGTGTAGGAAGAGAATGCCAAGAGTGTGCAATGCTGTCATCAAGGAACTTTTGCAATTGTTATTTTACCTTTATTTAACCAGGCAAGTCAGCTAAGAACAAACTCTTATTTTCAATGACAGCCTAGGAACAGTGGGTTAACTGGATGTTCAGGGGCAGAATGACAGATTTGTACCTTGTCAGCTCAGGGATTTGAACTTGCAATCTTGCGGTTACAAGCCCAACACTCTAACCACTAGGCTACCCTGTCAGTACAAGGTTGGCTATTTGAAGAATCTGAAATATAAAAAAAATAAATGTTTAGTTGTTTAACACTCTTTTGGTTACTACATGATTCCATACCATGTATAAAATAGTAAACCTAGGAAGAACCTTGGAATGAGTGTTCTAAAAGAAATGAAGTGTATAACAAAAAATATTGGTAATTTTTTTTTAGGGGGGGGGGGGCTTCCCTTGCCGTTAATGAAAACACGCCACTGTACACTAGTCAGTGATTAGCCAACATTTGGGTCAATAGATCATGCATACTAAACTTCATGCACAATAGCCACCCCCAACAAGCACCAGTCAATCACTTACGCCATCCTTTCCTTACTAATCACGCTGCTTTTCTCATATTTAGACTTCAAGCTTTACCAAAACAATGGACATAGAAAATGTGCTCTCTCTTGTCAGGACTGATGTTCAGAGGAGCGAACTAACAACACAATCAGTTCAAACTGAAGCTGGAAAGACTGCAAACTAGCTGCACTTCTCGACTCCCGACACATTCACTACTCTGCGACAGCTGGAGGTAGAATTAGAATATTGAAACAATATTGCAAATGTTGGAGAGACAGACAGCAAGGTTCATACAAATCTCAGCAGTTTGCGTGTGTGTGTGTGTGTGTGTGTGTGTGTGTGTGTGTGTGTGTGTGTGTGTGTGTGTGTGTGTGTGTGTGTGTGTGTGTGTGTGTGTGTGTGTGTGTGTGTGTGTGTGTGTGTGTGTGTGTGTGTGTGTGTGTGTGTGTGTGTGTGTGTGTGTGTGTGTGTGTGTGTGTGTGTGTGTGTGTGTGTTTGACATTCAATAGATATTTCATGCTACATGATATACAGTGATGGTTCTAGATCTGATCAGGTCTGTAGCTGGCAGACTAACCTGATAGTTGGTTTATCAGGTCTGTTGCTGGCAGACTAAGCTGATAGTTGGTTTATCAGGTCTGTGGCTGGCAGACTAACCTGATAGTTGGTTTATCAGGTCTGTGGCTGGCAGACTAACCTGATAGTTGGTTTATCAGGTCTGTAGCTGGCAGACTAACCTGATAGTTGGTTTATCAGGTCTGTGGCTGGCAGACTAACCTGATAGTTGGTTTATCAGGTCTGTGGCTGGCAGACTAACCTGATAGTTGGTTTATCAGGTCTGTGGCTGGCAGACTAACCTGATAGTTGGTTTATCAGGTCTGTGGCTGGCAGACTAACCTGATAGTTGGTTTATCAGGTCTGTAGCTGGCAGACTAACCTGATAGTTGGTTTATCAGGTCTGTGACTGGCAGACAAACCTGATATTTAGCGAGAGAACGAGAGAGAGAGAGAGCTAGAGAGAGAAAAATAAACCGAGAGAGTGAGAAAACTAGAGAGAGACAGAGAGAGACAGAGAGAGCTAGGGAGGTGCGCTAAGGCAGAAAAGGCACATCTGAGTCTTGCTCTTTTCAGCCCCGCTCTATGCAAATACCTCCGGTACCCCTTTAGGTTTTGGACCTATCACTAAATAGCTGATTTAAATAATCAACTAATCATCAAGTCCCAGGACGAGTTTCAGAAATGCTGCAATAGAGGCCCTGTACAGGATCCTTCTCAGCTAATAAGGTCCATAGATTAATTCATACAACAGTGGTTCCCAACCTGTGGTCCACTGGGATTACTGGTCGTGGTTCACTGGGGAAACTGGTCGTGGTTCACTGGGGAAACTGGTCGTGGTTCACTGGGGATACTGGTCGTGGTCCACTGGGGATACTGGTGGTGGTCCACTGGGGATACTGGTGGGGGTCCACTGGGATACTGGTCGTGGTCCACTGTGGATACTGGTCGTGGTCCACTGGGGATACTGGTGGTGGTTCACTGGGATACTGGTCGTGGTCCACTGGGATACTGGTCGTGGTCCACTGGGATACTGGTCATGGTCCACTGAGGATACTGGTGGTGGTCCACTGGGGATACTGGTGGTGGTCCACTGGGGATACTGGTGGGGGTCCACTGGGATACTGGTGGGGGTCCACTGGGGATACTGGTGGTGGTTCACTGGGATACTGGTCGTGGTCCACTGGGATACTGGTCGTGGTTCACTGTGGATACTGGTGGGGGTCCACTGGGTTACTGGTCGTGGTCCACTGTGGATACTGGTGGGGGTCCACTGGGTTACTGGTCATGGTTCACTGGGATATTGGTCGTGATACACAAGAGATTTTCACATTGATTTGGTGATTCCTAGAATGGAAAAAGGTTCATTACAACGTGGAGGAGTACTGTTGAGTGTGTGTGTGTGTGTATTTGTTTGTGTGTGTGCGTGTGTGTGTGTGTGTGTGTGTGTGTGTGTGTGTGTGTGTGTGTGTGTGTGTGTGTGTGTGTGTGTGTGTGTGTGTGTGTGTGTGTGTGTGTGTGTGTGTGTGTGTGTGTGTGTGTGTTTCTGCCAAACACTTGTCTGTTGTTCCTTTTGTCCTTGATTTGACAGAAAGAGAAACAAGGTGTGTTAGTGTATGTGTGTGGTACAAGAGAGAAGATAGCATTACACACTCCATCACACACTACTAATGACTTTTGTGTTGGTACTGAGGGCAGGCTAAGTGGAGGCAGTGAGGCAGAGGCCACATTGTGGTGGTACTGAGGGCAGGCTAAGTGGAGGCAGTGAGGCAGAGGCCACATTGTGGTGGTACTGAGGGCAGGCTAAGTGGAGGCAGTGAGGCAGAGGCCACATTGTGTTGGTGCTGAAGGCAGGCTAAGTGGAGGCAGAGACAACATTGTGTTGGTACTGGAGGCAGACTAACTGGAGGCAGAGGCAACATTGTGTTGGTACTGAAGGCAGGCTAAGTGGAGGCAGAGACAACATTGTGTTTGTACTGAAGGCAGGCTAAGTGGAGGCAGTGATGCAGAGGCCACATCGTGTTGGTGCTGAAGGCAGGCTAAGTGGAGGCAGTGAGGCAGAGGCCACATTGTGTTGGTGCTGAAGGCAGGCTAAGTGGAGGCAGAGACAACATTGTGTTGGTACTGGAGGCAGACTAACTGGAGGCAGAGGCAACATTGTGTTGGTATTGAAGGCAGGCTAAGTGGAGGCAGTGATGCAGAGGTAACATTGTGTTGGTACTGAAGGCAGGCTGAGTGGAGGCAGTGAGGCAGAGACAACATTGTGTTGGTACTGAAGGCAGGCTGAGTGGAGGCAGTGAGGCAGAGAGGCAGAGGTAACATTGTGTTGGTATTGAAGGCAGGCTGAGTGGAGGCAGTGAGGCAGAGAGGCAGAGGTAACATTGTGTTGGTATTGAAGGCAGGCTAAGTGGAGGCAGAGACAACATTGTGTTGGTATTGAAGGCAGGCTAAGTGGAGGCAGAGACAACATTGTGTTGGTATTGAAGGCAGGCTAAGTGGAGGCAGAGACAACATTGTGTTGGTATTGAAGGCAGGCTAAGTGGAGGCAGAGACAACATTGTGTTGGTATTGAAGGCAGGCTAAGTGGAGGCAGAGGCAACATTGTGTTGGTATTGAAGGCAGGCTGAGTGGAGGCAGAGAGGCAGAGGTAACATTGTGTTGGTACTGAAGGCAGGCTAAGTGGAGGCAGAGAGGCAGAGGTAACATTGTGTTGGTACTGAAGGCAGGCTAAGTGGAGGCAGAGAGGCAGAGGAAACATTGTGTTGGTACTGAAGGCAGGCTGAGTGGAGGCAGTGAGGCAGAGACAACATTGTGTTGGTATTGAAGGCAGGCTAAGTGGATGCAGAGGTAACATTGTGTTGGTACTGAAGGCAGGCTGAGTGGAGGCAGTGAGGCAGAGGTAACATTGTGTTGGTACTGAAGGCAGGCTGAGTGGAGGCAGTGATGCAGAGGTAACATTGTGTTGGTACTGAAGGCAGGCTGAGTGGAGGCAGTGATGCAGAGGTAACATTGTGTTGGTACTGAAGGCAGGCTAAGTGGAGGCAGACAACATTGTGTTTGTACTGAAGGCAGGCTAAGTGGAGGCAGTGATGCAGAGGTAACATTGTGTTGGTATTGAAGGCAGGCTGAGTGGAGGCAGAGGCAACATTGTGTTGGTGCTGAAGGCAGGCTAAGTGGATGCAGAGGTAACATTGTGTTGGTACTGAAGGCAGGCTGAGTGGAGGCAGTGAGGCAGAGGTAACATTGTGTTGGTATTGAAGGCAGGCTAAGTGGAGGCAGAGAGGCAGAGGAAACATTGTGTTGGTATTGAAGGCAGGCTAAGTGGAGGCAGAGAGGCAGAGGCAATATTGTGTTGGTATTGAAGGCAGGCTGAGTGGAGGCAGTGAGGCAGAGGGAATATTGCGTGAGCTGTCTCATCAAGGTTGCAGGGACCCTGGACATGCAGGCATATTCAGGTGCGTGTAATGATACGTGCCAGGTGCATGTAATGATAAGTGCCAGGTGCGTGTAATGATAAGTGCCAGGTGCGTGTAATGATGAATCCCAGGTCCGGTGGTTAGTATTCTGGTGACCCCGGGGGGGGGGGGCAGTAGAAGATGTGACACTTACACTATGACATGAGGCTGTAGCCAATATGCATATTACCTACATATGTATTCACCCCCATTGCTATGAATCCTCTAAAGAAGATCTGGTGCAACCAATTACCTTTAGAAGTCACATAATTAGTTAAATAAAAAAGTCAACCTGGGTGCAATCTAAGTGTCACATGATCTCAGTATATATACACCTGTTCTGAAAGGCCCCAGAGTCTAAGCAAGGGGAACCATGAAGACCAAGGAGCTCTCCTAACAGGTCAGGGACACAGTTGTGGAGAAGTGCAGATCAGGGTTGGGTTATCAAAAAATATTTGAACAATCCACAGAGAACCATTAAATCCATTATTAAAAAATGGATAGAATATGGCACTACAGCAAACCTGCCAAGAGAGGACCGCCCACCAAAACTCACGGACCAGGCAATGAGTGCTTTAATCAGAGGCAACAAAGAGACCAAAGATAACCCTGAAGGAGCTGCAAAGCTCCACACTGGAGATTCGGACCACTTTAAGCCGTACACTCCACAGAACTGGGCTTTATGGAAAGTGGCCAGATAAAATCCATTGCCAAAATAAAAAATAAACAAACGTGTTTGGTGTTCACCAAAATGCCTGTGGGAAACTCCCCAAACATATGGAAGAAGGTACTCTGGTCAGATGAGACTAAAATTGAGCTTTTTGGCCATCAAGGAAATCGCTATGTCAGGCGCAAATCCAACACCTCTCATCACCCCGAGAACCTCATCCCCGCAGTGAAGCATGGTGGTGGCAGCATCATGCTGGGGGATGTTTTTAATCGGCAAGGACTGGGAAACTGGTCAGAAGGAATGATGGATGGCAGTGAAATTCTAAAAACAGGGAAATTCTTGAGGGGAAAACTGTTTCAGTCTTCCAGAGATTTGAGACTGAGACGAAAGTTCGCCTTCCAGCAGGACAATGACCCTAAGTGTACTGCTAAAGCGCTCAAGTGGTTTATGGGGAAACATTTAAATGTCTTGGAATGGCCTGGTCAAAGCCCAAACCTCAATCCAATTGAGAATCAGTGTTATGACTTAATAAAGATTGCTGTAGACCAGCAGAACCCATCCAACTTGAAGGAGCTGGAGCAGTTTTGCCTTGAAGAATGGGCAAGAATCCCAGGTCTTGGAATTGGAAAACATCCCAGTAGCTAGATGTGCCAAGCTTATAGAGACATAACCCAATTTGTTGTCTTATTTATTGTTTGCTTCACAATAAAGAAAATGTTGCATCTTCAAAGCGGTAGGAATATTGTGTAAATCAAATGATACAAACACCCCAAAATACAACCTTATTCCTGGTTGTAAAGCAAGAAAAAAGGGAGGGTGAATACTTTCTCAAGTCACTGTATATTTCCTGGTGGTATAGTGGGTTACCTGGTGGTATAGTGGGTTACCTGGTGGTATAGTGGGTTACCTGGGTTACCTGGTGGTATAGTGGGTTACCTGGTGGTATAGTGGGTTACCTGGTGGTATAGTGGGTTACCTGGTGGTATAGTGGGTTACCTGGTGGTATAGTGGGTTACCTGGTGGTATAGTGCGTTACCTGGTGGTATAGTGGGTTACCTGGTGGTATAGTGGGTTACTTGGTGGTATAGTGGGTTACCTGGTGGTATAGTGGGTTTCCTGGTGGTATAGTGGGTTACCTGGTGGTATAGTGGGTTACCTGGTGGTATAGTGGGTTACCTGGTGATATAGTGGGTTACCTGGTGGTATAGTGGGTTACCTGGTGGTATAGTGGATTTCCTGGGTTACCTGGTGGTATAGTGGGTTTACTGGTGGTATAGTGGGTTACCTGGTGGTAGAGTGGGTTTCCTTGGTTACCTGGTGGTATAGTGGGTTACCTAGTGGTATAGTGGGTTACCTGGTGGTATAGTGGGTTACCTGGGTTATCTGGTGGTATAGTGGGTTTCCTGGTGGTATAGTGGGTTACCTGGTGGTAGAGTGGGGTTCCTTGGTTTCCTGGTGGTATAGTGGGTTTCATGGTGGTATAGTGGGTTACCTGGTGGTATAGTGGGTTACCTGGGTTACCTGGTGGTATAGTGGGTTACCTGGTGGTATAGTGGGTTACCTGGTGGTATAGTGGTTTACCTGGTGGTATAGTGGGTTTCCTGGTGGTATAGTGGGTTACCTGGTGGTATAGTGGGTTTCCTGGTGGTATAGTGGGGTACCTGGTGGTATAGTGGGTTAGCTGTGTTACCTGGTGGTATAGTGAGTTACCTGGTGGTATAGTGGGTTACTTGGTGGTATAGTGGGTTACCTGGTGGTATAGTGGGTTTCCTGGTGGTATAATGGGTTACCCGGTGGTATAGTGGGTTACCTGGTGATATAGTGGGTTACCTGGTGGTATAGTGGGTTACCTGGTGGTATGGTGGGTTACCTGGTGGTATAGTGGGTTACCTGGTGGTATAGTGATTTCCTGGTGGTATAGTGGGTTACCTGGGTTACCTGGTGGTATAGTGGGTTACCTGGTGGTATAGTGGGTTACCTGGTGGTATAGTGGGTTACTTGGTGGTATAGTGGGTTACCTGGTGGTATAGTGGGTTACCTGGTTTACCTGGTGGTATAGTGGGTTTCCTGGTGGTATAGTGGTTTACCTGGTGGTAGAGTGGGTTTCCTTGGTTTCCTGGTGGTATAGTGGGTTCTTTCATGGTGGTATAGTGGGTTACCTGGTGGTATAGTGTGTTACCTGGTGGTATAGTGGGTTACCTGGAGGTATAGTGGGTTACCTGGTGGTATAGCGAGTTACCTGGTGGTATAGTGGGTTTCCTGGTGGTATAGTGGGTTACCTGGTGGTATAGTGGGTTACCTGGTGGTATAGTGGGTTACCTGGTGGTATAGTGGGTTAGCTGGGTTACCTGATGGTATAGTGAGTTACCTGGTGGTATAGTGGGTTACCTGGTGGTAGAGTGGGTTTCCTTGGTTACCTGGTGGTATAGTGCGTTTCATGGTGGTATAGTGGGATACCTGGTGGTATAGTGGGTTACCTGGAGGTATAGTGGGTTACCTGGTGGTATAGCGAGTTACCTGGTGGTATAGTGGGTTTCCTGGTGGTATAGTGGGTTACCTGGTGGTATAGTGGGTTACCTGGTGGTATAGTGGGTTACCTGGTGGTATAGTGGGTTTCCTGGTGGTATAGTGGGTTACCTGGTGGTATAGTGGGTTAGCTGTGTTACCTGGTGGTATAGTGAGTTACCTGGTGGTATAGTGGGTTACTTGGTGGTATAGTAGGTTTCCTGGTGGTATAGTGGGTTACCTGGTGGTATAGTGGGTTACCTTAGTTGTATAGTGGGTTACCTGGTGATATGGTGGGTTACCTGGTGGTATAGTGGATTTCCTGGTGGTATAGTGGGTTACCTGGGTTACCTGGTGGTATAGTGGGTTACCTGGTGGTATAGTGGGTTACCTGGTGGTATAGTGGGTTACCTGGTGGTATAGTGGGTTACCTGGGTTACCTGGTGGTATAGTGGGTTTCCTGGTGGTATAGTGGGTTACCTGGTGGTAGAGTGGAGTTCCTTGGTTTCCTGGTGGTATAGTGAGTTTCATGGTGGTATAGTGGGTTACCTGGTGGTATAGTGGGTTACCTGGAGGTATAGTGGGTTACCTGGTGGTATAGCGAGTTACCTGGTGGTATAGTGGGTTTCCTGGTGGTATAGTGGGTTACCTGGTGGTATAGTGGGTTACCTGGTGGTATAGTGGGTTAGCTGGGTTACCTGGTGGTATAGTGAGTTACCTGGTGGTATAGTGGGTTACCTGGTGGTAGAGTGGGTTTCCTTGGTTACCTGGTGGTATAGTGGGTTTCATGGTGGTATAGTGGGATACCTGGTGGTATAGTGGGTTACCTGGTGGTATAGTGGGTTACCTGGAGGTATAGTGGGTTACCTGGTGGTATAGCGAGTTACCTGGTGGTATAGTGGGTTTCCTGGTGGTATAGTGGGTTACCTGGTGGTATAGTGGGTTAGCTGTGTTACCTGGTGGTATAGTGAGTTACCTGGTGGTATAGTGGGTTACCTGGTGGTAGAGTGGGTTTCCTTGGTTACCTGGTGGTATAGTGGGTTTCATGGTGGTATAGTGGGATACCTGGTGGTATAGTGGGTTACCTGGTGGTATAGTGGATTACCTGGAGGTATAGTGGGTTACCTTTTGGTATAGCGAGTTACCTGGTGGTATAGTGGGTTTCCTGGTGGTATAGTGGGTTACCTGGTGGTATAGTGGGTTACCTGGTGGTATAGTGGGTTACCTGGTGGTATAGTGGGTTAGCTGGTGGTATAGTGGGTTACCTGGTGGTATAGTGGGTTACCTGGTGGTATAGTGGGTTAGCTGTGTTACCTGGTGGTATAGTGAGTTACCTGGTGGTATAGTGGGTTACTTGGTGGTATAGTGGGTTACCTGGTGGTATAGTGGGTTTCCTGGTGGTATAGTGGGTTACCTGGTGGTATAGTGGGTTACCTGGTGATATGGTGGGTTACCTGGTGGTATAGTGGGTTACCTGGTGGTATAGTGGGTTACCTGGTGGTATAGTGGGTTACCTGGGTTAGCCAACATTTGGGTCAATAGATCATGCATACTAAACTTCATGCACAATAGCCACCCCCAACAAGCACCAGTCAATCACTTACGCCATCCTTTCCTTACTAATCACTCTGCTTTTCTCATATTTAGACTTCAAGCTTTACCAAAACAATGGACATAGAAAATGTGCTCTCTCTTGTCAGGACTGATGTTCAGAGGAGCGAACTAACAACACAATCAGTTCAAACTGAAGCTGGAAAGACTGCAAACTAGCTGCACTTCTCGACTCCCGACACATTCACTACTCTGCGACAGCTGGAGGTAGAATTAGAATATTGAAACAATATTGCAAATGTTGGAGAGACAGACAGCAAGGTTCATACAAATCTCAGCAGTTTGCGTGTGTGTGTGTGTGTGTGTGTGTGTGTGTGTGTGTGTGTGTGTGTGTGTGTGTGTGTGTGTGTGTGTGTGTGTGTGTGTGTGTGTGTGTGTGTGTGTGTGTGTGTGTGTGTGTGTGTGTGTGTGTGTGTGTGTGTGTGTGTGTGTGTGTGTGTGTGTGTGTGTGTGTGTGTGTGTGTGTGTGTGTGTGTGTGTGTGTGTGTGTGTGTGTGTGTGTGTGTGTTTGACATTCAATAGATATTTCATGCTACATGATATACAGTGATGGTTCTAGATCTGATCAGGTCTGTAGCTGGCAGACTAACCTGATAGTTGGTTTATCAGGTCTGTTGCTGGCAGACTAAGCTGATAGTTGGTTTATCAGGTCTGTGGCTGGCAGACTAACCTGATAGTTGGTTTATCAGGTCTGTGGCTGGCAGACTAACCTGATAGTTGGTTTATCAGGTCTGTAGCTGGCAGACTAACCTGATAGTTGGTTTATCAGGTCTGTGGCTGGCAGACTAACCTGATAGTTGGTTTATCAGGTCTGTGGCTGGCAGACTAACCTGATAGTTGGTTTATCAGGTCTGTGGCTGGCAGACTAACCTGATAGTTGGTTTATCAGGTCTGTGGCTGGCAGACTAACCTGATAGTTGGTTTATCAGGTCTGTAGCTGGCAGACTAACCTGATAGTTGGTTTATCAGGTCTGTGGCTGGCAGACAAACCTGATATTTAGCGAGAGAACGAGAGAGAGAGAGAGCTAGAGAGAGAAAAATAAACCGAGAGAGTGAGAAAACTAGAGAGAGACAGAGAGAGACAGAGAGAGCTAGGGAGGTGCGCTAAGGCAGAAAAGGCACATCTGAGTCTTGCTCTTTTCAGCCCCGCTCTATGCAAATACCTCCGGTACCCCTTTAGGTTTTGGACCTATCACTAAATAGCTGATTTAAATAATCAACTAATCATCAAGTCCCAGGACGAGTTTCAGAAATGCTGCAATAGAGGCCCTGTACAGGATCCTTCTCAGCTAATAAGGTCCATAGATTAATTCATACAACAGTGGTTCCCAACCTGTGGTCCACTGGGATTACTGGTCGTGGTTCACTGGGGAAACTGGTCGTGGTTCACTGGGGAAACTGGTCGTGGTTCACTGGGGATACTGGTCGTGGTCCACTGGGGATACTGGTGGTGGTCCACTGGGGATACTGGTGGGGGTCCACTGGGATACTGGTCGTGGTCCACTGTGGATACTGGTCGTGGTCCACTGGGGATACTGGTGGTGGTTCACTGGGATACTGGTCGTGGTCCACTGGGATACTGGTCGTGGTCCACTGGGATACTGGTCATGGTCCACTGAGGATACTGGTGGTGGTCCACTGGGGATACTGGTGGTGGTCCACTGGGGATACTGGTGGGGGTCCACTGGGATACTGGTGGGGGTCCACTGGGGATACTGGTGGTGGTTCACTGGGATACTGGTCGTGGTCCACTGGGATACTGGTCGTGGTTCACTGTGGATACTGGTGGGGGTCCACTGGGTTACTGGTCGTGGTCCACTGTGGATACTGGTGGGGGTCCACTGGGTTACTGGTCATGGTTCACTGGGATATTGGTCGTGATACACAAGAGATTTTCACATTGATTTGGTGATTCCTAGAATGGAAAAAGGTTCATTACAACGTGGAGGAGTACTGTTGAGTGTGTGTGTGTGTGTATTTGTTTGTGTGTGTGCGTGTGTGTGTGTGTGTGTGTGTGTGTGTGTGTGTGTGTGTGTGTGTGTGTGTGTGTGTGTGTGTGTGTGTGTGTGTGTGTGTGTGTGTGTGTGTGTGTGTGTGTGTGTGTGTGTGTGTGTGTTTCTGCCAAACACTTGTCTGTTGTTCCTTTTGTCCTTGATTTGACAGAAAGAGAAACAAGGTGTGTTAGTGTATGTGTGTGGTACAAGAGAGAAGATAGCATTACACACTCCATCACACACTACTAATGACTTTTGTGTTGGTACTGAGGGCAGGCTAAGTGGAGGCAGTGAGGCAGAGGCCACATTGTGGTGGTACTGAGGGCAGGCTAAGTGGAGGCAGTGAGGCAGAGGCCACATTGTGGTGGTACTGAGGGCAGGCTAAGTGGAGGCAGTGAGGCAGAGGCCACATTGTGTTGGTGCTGAAGGCAGGCTAAGTGGAGGCAGAGACAACATTGTGTTGGTACTGGAGGCAGACTAACTGGAGGCAGAGGCAACATTGTGTTGGTACTGAAGGCAGGCTAAGTGGAGGCAGAGACAACATTGTGTTTGTACTGAAGGCAGGCTAAGTGGAGGCAGTGATGCAGAGGCCACATCGTGTTGGTGCTGAAGGCAGGCTAAGTGGAGGCAGTGAGGCAGAGGCCACATTGTGTTGGTGCTGAAGGCAGGCTAAGTGGAGGCAGAGACAACATTGTGTTGGTACTGGAGGCAGACTAACTGGAGGCAGAGGCAACATTGTGTTGGTATTGAAGGCAGGCTAAGTGGAGGCAGTGATGCAGAGGTAACATTGTGTTGGTACTGAAGGCAGGCTGAGTGGAGGCAGTGAGGCAGAGACAACATTGTGTTGGTACTGAAGGCAGGCTGAGTGGAGGCAGTGAGGCAGAGAGGCAGAGGTAACATTGTGTTGGTATTGAAGGCAGGCTGAGTGGAGGCAGTGAGGCAGAGAGGCAGAGGTAACATTGTGTTGGTATTGAAGGCAGGCTAAGTGGAGGCAGAGACAACATTGTGTTGGTATTGAAGGCAGGCTAAGTGGAGGCAGAGACAACATTGTGTTGGTATTGAAGGCAGGCTAAGTGGAGGCAGAGACAACATTGTGTTGGTATTGAAGGCAGGCTAAGTGGAGGCAGAGACAACATTGTGTTGGTATTGAAGGCAGGCTAAGTGGAGGCAGAGGCAACATTGTGTTGGTATTGAAGGCAGGCTGAGTGGAGGCAGAGAGGCAGAGGTAACATTGTGTTGGTACTGAAGGCAGGCTAAGTGGAGGCAGAGAGGCAGAGGTAACATTGTGTTGGTACTGAAGGCAGGCTAAGTGGAGGCAGAGAGGCAGAGGAAACATTGTGTTGGTACTGAAGGCAGGCTGAGTGGAGGCAGTGAGGCAGAGACAACATTGTGTTGGTATTGAAGGCAGGCTAAGTGGATGCAGAGGTAACATTGTGTTGGTACTGAAGGCAGGCTGAGTGGAGGCAGTGAGGCAGAGGTAACATTGTGTTGGTACTGAAGGCAGGCTGAGTGGAGGCAGTGATGCAGAGGTAACATTGTGTTGGTACTGAAGGCAGGCTGAGTGGAGGCAGTGATGCAGAGGTAACATTGTGTTGGTACTGAAGGCAGGCTAAGTGGAGGCAGACAACATTGTGTTTGTACTGAAGGCAGGCTAAGTGGAGGCAGTGATGCAGAGGTAACATTGTGTTGGTATTGAAGGCAGGCTGAGTGGAGGCAGAGGCAACATTGTGTTGGTGCTGAAGGCAGGCTAAGTGGATGCAGAGGTAACATTGTGTTGGTACTGAAGGCAGGCTGAGTGGAGGCAGTGAGGCAGAGGTAACATTGTGTTGGTATTGAAGGCAGGCTAAGTGGAGGCAGAGAGGCAGAGGAAACATTGTGTTGGTATTGAAGGCAGGCTAAGTGGAGGCAGAGAGGCAGAGGCAATATTGTGTTGGTATTGAAGGCAGGCTGAGTGGAGGCAGTGAGGCAGAGGGAATATTGCGTGAGCTGTCTCATCAAGGTTGCAGGGACCCTGGACATGCAGGCATATTCAGGTGCGTGTAATGATACGTGCCAGGTGCATGTAATGATAAGTGCCAGGTGCGTGTAATGATAAGTGCCAGGTGCGTGTAATGATGAATCCCAGGTCCGGTGGTTAGTATTCTGGTGACCCCGGGGGGGCAGTAGAAGATGTGACACTTACACTATGACATGAGGCTGTAGCCAATATGCATATTACCTACATATGTATTCACCCCCATTGCTATGAATCCTCTAAAGAAGATCTGGTGCAACCAATTACCTTTAGAAGTCACATAATTAGTTAAATAAAAAAGTCAACCTGGGTGCAATCTAAGTGTCACATGATCTCAGTATATATACACCTGTTCTGAAAGGCCCCAGAGTCTAAGCAAGGGGAACCATGAAGACCAAGGAGCTCTCCTAACAGGTCAGGGACACAGTTGTGGAGAAGTGCAGATCAGGGTTGGGTTATCAAAAAATATTTGAACAATCCACAGAGAACCATTAAATCCATTATTAAAAAATGGATAGAATATGGCACTACAGCAAACCTGCCAAGAGAGGACCGCCCACCAAAACTCACGGACCAGGCAATGAGTGCTTTAATCAGAGGCAACAAAGAGACCAAAGATAACCCTGAAGGAGCTGCAAAGCTCCACACTGGAGATTCGGACCACTTTAAGCCGTACACTCCACAGAACTGGGCTTTATGGAAAGTGGCCAGATAAAATCCATTGCCAAAATAAAAAAAATAAACAAACGTGTTTGGTGTTCACCAAAATGCCTGTGGGAAACTCCCCAAACATATGGAAGAAGGTACTCTGGTCAGATGAGACTAAAATTGAGCTTTTTGGCCATCAAGGAAATCGCTATGTCAGGCGCAAATCCAACACCTCTCATCACCCCGAGAACCTCATCCCCGCAGTGAAGCATGGTGGTGGCAGCATCATGCTGGGGGATGTTTTTAATCGGCAAGGACTGGGAAACTGGTCAGAAGGAATGATGGATGGCAGTGAAATTCTAAAAACAGGGAAATTCTTGAGGGAAAACTGTTTCAGTCTTCCAGAGATTTGAGACTGAGACGAAAGTTCGCCTTCCAGCAGGACAATGACCCTAAGTGTACTGCTAAAGCGCTCAAGTGGTTTATGGGGAAACATTTAAATGTCTTGGAATGGCCTGGTCAAAGCCCAAACCTCAATCCAATTGAGAATCAGTGTTATGACTTAATAAAGATTGCTGTAGACCAGCAGAACCCATCCAACTTGAAGGAGCTGGAGCAGTTTTGCCTTGAAGAATGGGCAAGAATCCCAGGTCTTGGAATTGGAAAACATCCCAGTAGCTAGATGTGCCAAGCTTATAGAGACATAACCCAATTTGTTGTCTTATTTATTGTTTGCTTCACAATAAAGAAAATGTTGCATCTTCAAAGCGGTAGGAATATTGTGTAAATCAAATGATACAAACACCCCAAAATACAACCTTATTCCTGGTTGTAAAGCAAGAAAAAAAGGGAGGGTGAATACTTTCTCAAGTCACTGTATATTTCCTGGTGGTATAGTGGGTTACCTGGTGGTATAGTGGGTTACCTGGTGGTATAGTGGGTTACCTGGGTTACCTGGTGGTATAGTGGGTTACCTGGTGGTATAGTGGGTTACCTGGTGGTATAGTGGGTTACCTGGTGGTATAGTGGGTTACCTGGTGGTATAGTGGGTTACCTGGTGGTATAGTGCGTTACCTGGTGGTATAGTGGGTTACCTGGTGGTATAGTGGGTTACTTGGTGGTATAGTGGGTTACCTGGTGGTATAGTGGGTTTCCTGGTGGTATAGTGGGTTACCTGGTGGTATAGTGGGTTACCTGGTGGTATAGTGGGTTACCTGGTGATATAGTGGGTTACCTGGTGGTATAGTGGGTTACCTGGTGGTATAGTGGATTTCCTGGGTTACCTGGTGGTATAGTGGGTTTACTGGTGGTATAGTGGGTTACCTGGTGGTAGAGTGGGTTTCCTTGGTTACCTGGTGGTATAGTGGGTTACCTAGTGGTATAGTGGGTTACCTGGTGGTATAGTGGGTTACCTGGGTTATCTGGTGGTATAGTGGGTTTCCTGGTGGTATAGTGGGTTACCTGGTGGTAGAGTGGGGTTCCTTGGTTTCCTGGTGGTATAGTGGGTTTCATGGTGGTATAGTGGGTTACCTGGTGGTATAGTGGGTTACCTGGGTTACCTGGTGGTATAGTGGGTTACCTGGTGGTATAGTGGGTTACCTGGTGGTATAGTGGTTTACCTGGTGGTATAGTGGGTTTCCTGGTGGTATAGTGGGTTACCTGGTGGTATAGTGGGTTTCCTGGTGGTATAGTGGGGTACCTGGTGGTATAGTGGGTTAGCTGTGTTACCTGGTGGTATAGTGAGTTACCTGGTGGTATAGTGGGTTACTTGGTGGTATAGTGGGTTACCTGGTGGTATAGTGGGTTTCCTGGTGGTATAGTGGGTTACTTGGTGGTATAGTGGGTTACCTGGTGGTATAGTGGGTTTCCTGGTGGTATAATGGGTTACCCGGTGGTATAGTGGGTTACCTGGTGATATAGTGGGTTACCTGGTGGTATAGTGGGTTACCTGGTGGTATGGTGGGTTACCTGGTGGTATAGTGGGTTACCTGGTGGTATAGTGATTTCCTGGTGGTATAGTGGGTTACCTGGGTTACCTGGTGGTATAGTGGGTTACCTGGTGGTATAGTGGGTTACCTGGTGGTATAGTGGGTTACTTGGTGGTATAGTGGGTTACCTGGTGGTATAGTGGGTTACCTGGTTTACCTGGTGGTATAGTGGGTTTCCTGGTGGTATAGTGGTTTACCTGGTGGTAGAGTGGGTTTCCTTGGTTTCCTGGTGGTATAGTGGGTTTCATGGTGGTATAGTGGGTTACCTGGTGGTATAGTGTGTTACCTGGTGGTATAGTGGGTTACCTGGAGGTATAGTGGGTTACCTGGTGGTATAGCGAGTTACCTGGTGGTATAGTGGGTTTCCTGGTGGTATAGTGGGTTACCTGGTGGTATAGTGGGTTACCTGGTGGTATAGTGGGTTACCTGGTGGTATAGTGGGTTAGCTGGGTTACCTGATGGTATAGTGAGTTACCTGGTGGTATAGTGGGTTACCTGGTGGTAGAGTGGGTTTCCTTGGTTACCTGGTGGTATAGTGCGTTTCATGGTGGTATAGTGGGATACCTGGTGGTATAGTGGGTTACCTGGAGGTATAGTGGGTTACCTGGTGGTATAGCGAGTTACCTGGTGGTATAGTGGGTTTCCTGGTGGTATAGTGGGTTACCTGGTGGTATAGTGGGTTACCTGGTGGTATAGTGGGTTACCTGGTGGTATAGTGGGTTTCCTGGTGGTATAGTGGGTTACCTGGTGGTATAGTGGGTTAGCTGTGTTACCTGGTGGTATAGTGAGTTACCTGGTGGTATAGTGGGTTACTTGGTGGTATAGTAGGTTTCCTGGTGGTATAGTGGGTTACCTGGTGGTATAGTGGGTTACCTTAGTTGTATAGTGGGTTACCTGGTGATATGGTGGGTTACCTGGTGGTATAGTGGATTTCCTGGTGGTATAGTGGGTTACCTGGGTTACCTGGTGGTATAGTGGGTTACCTGGTGGTATAGTGGGTTACCTGGTGGTATAGTGGGTTACCTGGTGGTATAGTGGGTTACCTGGGTTACCTGGTGGTATAGTGGGTTTCCTGGTGGTATAGTGGGTTACCTGGTGGTAGAGTGGAGTTCCTTGGTTTCCTGGTGGTATAGTGAGTTTCATGGTGGTATAGTGGGTTACCTGGTGGTATAGTGGGTTACCTGGAGGTATAGTGGGTTACCTGGTGGTATAGCGAGTTACCTGGTGGTATAGTGGGTTTCCTGGTGGTATAGTGGGTTACCTGGTGGTATAGTGGGTTACCTGGTGGTATAGTGGGTTAGCTGGGTTACCTGGTGGTATAGTGAGTTACCTGGTGGTATAGTGGGTTACCTGGTGGTAGAGTGGGTTTCCTTGGTTACCTGGTGGTATAGTGGGTTTCATGGTGGTATAGTGGGATACCTGGTGGTATAGTGGGTTACCTGGTGGTATAGTGGGTTACCTGGAGGTATAGTGGGTTACCTGGTGGTATAGCGAGTTACCTGGTGGTATAGTGGGTTTCCTGGTGGTATAGTGGGTTACCTGGTGGTATAGTGGGTTAGCTGTGTTACCTGGTGGTATAGTGAGTTACCTGGTGGTATAGTGGGTTACCTGGTGGTAGAGTGGGTTTCCTTGGTTACCTGGTGGTATAGTGGGTTTCATGGTGGTATAGTGGGATACCTGGTGGTATAGTGGGTTACCTGGTGGTATAGTGGATTACCTGGAGGTATAGTGGGTTACCTTTTGGTATAGCGAGTTACCTGGTGGTATAGTGGGTTTCCTGGTGGTATAGTGGGTTACCTGGTGGTATAGTGGGTTACCTGGTGGTATAGTGGGTTACCTGGTGGTATAGTGGGTTAGCTGGTGGTATAGTGGGTTACCTGGTGGTATAGTGGGTTACCTGGTGGTATAGTGGGTTAGCTGTGTTACCTGGTGGTATAGTGAGTTACCTGGTGGTATAGTGGGTTACTTGGTGGTATAGTGGGTTACCTGGTGGTATAGTGGGTTTCCTGGTGGTATAGTGGGTTACCTGGTGGTATAGTGGGTTACCTGGTGATATGGTGGGTTACCTGGTGGTATAGTGGGTTACCTGGTGGTATAGTGGGTTACCTGGTGGTATAGTGGGTTACCTGGGTTACCTGGTGGTATAGTGGGTTACCTGGTGGTATAGTGGGTTACCTGGTGGTATAGTGGGTTACCTGGTGGTATAGTGGGTTACCTGGGTTATCTGGTGGTATAGTGGGTTTCCTGGTGGTATAGTGGGTTACCTGGTGGTAGAGTGGGGTTCCTTGGTTTCCTGGTGGTATAGTGGGTTTCATGGTGGTATAGTGGGTTACCTGGTGGTATAGTGGGTTACCTGGTGGTATAGTGGGTTACCTGGAGGTATAGTGGGTTACCTGGTGGTATAGCGAGTTACCTGGTGGTATAGTGGGTTTCCTGGTGGTATAGTGGGTTACCTGGTGGTATAGTGGGTTACCTGGTGGTATAGTGGGTTACCTGGTGGTATAGTGGGTTGGCTGGGTTACCTGGTGGTATAGTGAGTTACCTGGTGGTATAGTGGGTTTCCTTGGTTACCTGGTGGTATAGTGGGTTTCATGGTGGTATAGTGGGATACCTGGTGGTATAGTGGGTTACCTGGGTTACCTGGTGGTATAGTGGGTTACCTGGTGGTATAGTGGGTTACCTGGTGGTATAGTGGGTTACCTGGGTTACCTGGTGGTATAGTGGGTTTCCTGGTGGTATAGTGGGTTACCTGGTGGTAGAGTGGGTTTCCTTGGTTACCTGGTGGTATAGTGGGTTTCATGGTGGTATAGTGGGATACCTGGTGGTATAGTGGGTTACCTGGTGGTATAGTGGGTTACCTGGAGGTATAGTGGGTTACCTGGTGGTATAGCGAGTTACCTGGTGGTATAGTGGGTTTCCTGGTGGTATAGTGGGTTACCTGGTGGTATAGTGGGTTACCTGGTGGTATAGTGTGTTACCTGGTGGTATAGTGGGTTAGCTGGGTTACCTGGTGGTATAGTGAGTTACCTGGTGGTATAGTGGGTTACCTGGTGGTATAGTGGGTTACCTGGTGGTATAGTGGGATACATGGTGGTATAGTAGATTTATTGGTGGTATAGCAGACGTTGCCATTGGCTGCAGAATGGATTTAAAGACGTTTTACGGCAGTGGTGTAAAGTGCATAAGTAAAAATACTTTATAGTACTACTTAAGTTGTGTTTTTTGGATTAACTTTACTATACTATTTCTTTACTATTCCTTTACTATTTCTTTACTATTCCTTTACTATTTCTTTACTATTTCTTTACTATTCCTTTCACGTTCCTAAAGACAATAATGTACTTCTTACTCCATACATTTTCCCTGACACCCAAAGTGCCTGTTGCATTTTGAAGCAGGACAGGAAAATGGTCCAATTCATGAACACATCAAGAGAACATCCCTGGTCATCCCTACTGCCTCTGATCTGGAGGACTCACTAAACAGAGAACATCCCTGGTCATCCCTACTGCCTCTGATCTGGAGGACTCACTAAACAGAGAATATCCCTGGTCATCCCTACTGCCTCTGATCTGGAGGACTCACTAAACAGAGAACATCCCTGGTCATCCCTACTGCCTCTGATCTGGAGGACTCACTAAACAGAGAACATCCCTGGTCATCCCTACTGCCTCTGATCTGGAGGACTCACTAAACAGAGAACATCCCTGGTCATCCCTACTGCCTCTGATCTGGAGGACTCACTAAACAGAGAACATCCCTGGTCATCCCTACTGCCTCTGATCTGGAGGACTCACTAAACAGAGAATATCCCTGGTCATCCTAACTGCCTCTGATCTGGAGGACTCACTAAACAGAAAACATCACTGGTCATCTCTACTGCCTCTAATCTGGTGGACTCACTAAATACACATGCTTTGTTTGTAAATGATGTCTGAGTGTTGGAGTGTTCCCCTGGCTATCTGTAAATAATGTCTGAGTGTTGGAGTGTTCCCCTGGCTATCTGTAATGATGTCTGAGTGTTGGAGTGTTCCCCTGGCTATCTGTAAATGATGTCTGAGTGTTGGAGTGTGCCCCTGGCTAAATGTAAATGATGTCTGAGTGTTGGAGTGTTCCCCTGGTTATCTGTAAATGATGTCTGAGTGTTGGAGTGTTCCCCTTGCTAAAAACAAAACAAGAAAACCGTGCTGTCTGAAATTTGAAATTATTTATACAGTTACTTTTACTTTTTATACCTAAATATATTTAAAACAAAATACTTCTTGACTTTTAATCAAGCAGGATTTTACTGGGTGACTTTCACTTTTGCTTGAGTCATTTTTTTATTTAATGTTTCTATACTTTTACTGAAATATGACAATTTGGTACTTTTTCTACCTCTGTTCTCCAGTATTTTTGTACACTTTTTAGCCAGTAGTTCTGAAAGTAGAGCCGTATAAGCAGATTTGGGCCACCACATCTTTACCCTGCTGATTGTGCATCTTGCTAGCTGTCACTCAAAGGGTGAGTGACTACAACTCAAATTGCTAGGGGCAGTTGTCACATACACACAGTTGTCACACAAGCACACATACACACACACACACACACACACACAAACCCCCCCCCCCCCACACACACACACACACACACACACACACACACACGTACCTACCCACAAGCCGAGACGCGGACAGACAGACAGACAGACAGACAGACAGACAGACAGACAGACAGACAGACAGACAGACAGACAGACAGACAGACAGACAGACAGACAGACAGACAGACAGACAGACAGACAGACAGACAGACAGACAGACAGACAGACAGACAGACAGACAGACAGACAGACAGACAGACAGACAGACAGACAGACAGACAGACAGACAGACAGAGATGTAGACTGACTTATTCAATCCTCCAGTATTATAAAATGTTAATTAGTCCCACGGTCCAGAATAAGTCAATATCTCAGACAGCCCTCAATAACTACAATGTTGAATACATATACAAGGAAGCTTATTGATCCACTTTGATCAATGTCAGCTGGTACAAAACCCTACTTTGATCACCAGCAGGTGATTTCCGTCAAGAGCAGAACAATTACATCAAAATGTCATCGAATCCACAGGGATCAAGTCATGTGTAATATTGTGCACCAGTTAAATCAATATCCAACTCACTGGACCATCTCACTGCAAGAATCACACGTCCCAAACCCTTCCCACTCAGCACGCTACGTCCACGGACGCCGAAACGATGGCCAATATCAGGTCCGTCGTGGGTCGTTATCTCACCCAAAATCAGTCATCCCAAATTGGGCTATGTTTAGTCTGTGCGTTTTTGGTCCAATTTTACCGAAGATCAGCCTGACCTTTAGCTTGCTCTACTCATTGAAAACATGAGATCCACGAAAATAATCATAGCCTATATTGATAAAAATTATGGGACTTAAAATATAATAAAATATTTATAACATAATATTTATAACATATATGTACTTTGGAGAATTTAAACTGAATTTATTACAGTTTGTGTTTTAACAACCTATTACTTCTGTGACATATACTGTGTGTGTGTGTGTGTGTGTGTGTGTGTGTGTGTGTGTGTGTGTGTGTGTGTGTGTGTGTGTGTGTGTGTGTGTGTGTGTGTGTGTGTGTGTGTGCGTGCGTGTGTGCGTGCGTGCGTGTGTGTGTGCGTGCGTGCGTGCGTGCGTGCGTGCGTGCGCGTGTGTGTGTATATACGTCTCTGCGTGTGAAGACCAAAGACATGAGCAGTTCATTCCTCCATCTCAGGACACCACAGAAGCCACAGAGCGATGACGTTCAACAAGTTGAAGACAAGCGAGAGAGAGGTGGAATGTAAGGTCATTTGTTCAGGTTGCAAACTCATTTTCTCCCTCAAGCGTCTAACGTTCATTTTAGCTACTCTTGGTACCGTTGCCTGCCGTCAGATGCTAGGTGTTTAGCAAGCTGTTCAGCTAAATGACTAGCATGCTGTAGCTATACAACTGTCACAGCTGGCTGGCTTCGTAAAATAAGTGTCCATCTACCTTACGACGCTAAGTAGGTAGAATGAGGACATTGTGTTGGAATCAGCATGTCCACATTTAGTAAACATGCACCCCCCCCCCCTTCTTTGCACATCACGCCTTTGCTTCTCCCTGGCTCTCTCGTGTGTGTGTGTGTGTGTGTGTGTGTGTGTGTGTGTGTGTGTGTGTGTGTGTGTGTGTGTGTGTGTGTGTGTGTGTGTGTGTGTGTGTGTGTGTGTGTGTGTGTGTGTGTGTGTGTGTGTGTGTGTGTGTGTGTGTGTGTGTGTGTGTGTGTGTGTGTGTGTGCTTGCCCGAAAATGCAAATAAACTTGCAAATGCAATTTAAAGATGAGAGCGGAGCATTTTCCTTTCCAGATTTGTTAGGCTGTGATTCACCTCACTTTATTGCTGAGTGACAACTGTCGTAGCTAGTTAGTGATGGTAATGTCATAACAGTGTCGTAACTATTAAGCAACCTTTCTGGAACCTGTCCTTTTAGAACCATGAACCTGTCCTTTTAGAACCATGAGCCTGTCCTTTTAGAACCACAATCCTGTCCTTTTAGAACCATGAGCCTGTCCTTTTAGAACCACGAGCCTGTCCTTTTAGAGAAGCCTGTCCCAGCCTGTCCTTTTAGAACCACGAGCCTGTCCTTTTAGAACCATGAGCCTGTCCTTTTAGAACCATGAACCTGTCCTTTTAGAACCATGAACCTGTCCTTTTAGAACCATGAGCCTGTCCTTTTAGAACCACAATCCTGTCCTTTTAGAACCATGAGCCTGTCCTTTTAGAACCACGAGCCTGTCCTTTTAGAGCCACGAGCCTGTCCTTTTAGAACCATGAGCCTGTCCTTTTAGAACCACGAGCCTGTCCTTTTAGAACCATGAGCCTGTCCTACCATGAGCCTGTCCTTTTAGAACCATGAGCCTGTCCTTTTAGAACCATGAGCCTGTCCTTTTAGAACCACGAGCCTGTCCTTTTAGAACCATGAGCCTGTCCTTTTAGAACCACGAGCCTGTCCTTTTAGAACCATGAGCCTGTCCTTTTAGAACCATGAGCCTGTCCTTTTAGAACCATGAGCCTGTCCTTTTTAGAACCATGAGCCTGTCCTTTTAGAACCATGAACCTGTCCTTTTAGAACCATGAGCCTGTCCTTTTATAACCATGAGCCTGTCCTTTTAGAACCATGATATGTTTTATGCTTTGTGTCACATTTTGTTTCCGTGCCAGTTATGTCTCTGTGTGTTTGTTGCTTTGTTTTCATCAGCTGGACTCCAGTTCCCACCATTCATTTTGTGTGTTGTGGTCTTTTGCCTAATAAGCTGGCGGAGGGTCATGTTGGCCTGCTACAAATGAAAACACACTACCATATTTTGTCCTTTGAATAATTGTGTCCAGACAAAAGAATGAAGGCAAAACAGTGCCCTATCTCCATTCATAATGGCATTTACAATTTACCACGTTAAAATGTACTGAGATAACGTTTATTTACCTGTTTTGATGTGAAACACACTTTTGAGATTGAAGTTTACTCTGTTACCTTCATAGGAAAATAAACACACCAAATTCCTAGAATATTAATCATTTTATTTCAAATGTTTACTGGCAAAACATGATGAGTATGATGAGTATTGGAACGACTACCTTGACCTCGAGGAGGACAATCTGCACCAAGATGGAAGCAAACTGAAGGTCACTGTGGCTCAGTAGTTTCCAAATAAACAGCGACTCAGTAGCTGACTCACTTCCAGATGACTCACAAGATATATACTCAGTAGCTGATTCACTTCCAGATGACTCACAAGATATATACTCAGTAGCTGACTCACTTCCAGATGACTCACAAGATATATACTCAGTAGCTGATTCACTTCCAGATGACTCACAAGATGTATACTCAGTAGCTGACTCACTTCCAGATGACTCACAAGATATATACTCAGGAGCTGATTCACTTCCAGATGACTCACAAGATATATACTCAGTAGCTGATTCACTTCCAGATGACTCACAAGATATATACTCAGTAGCTGACTCACTTCCAGATGACTCACAAGATATATACTCAGTAGCTGACTCACTTCCAGATGACTCACAAGATATATACTCAGTAGCTGATTCACTTCCAGATGACTCACAAGATATATACTCAGTAGCTGACTCACTTCCAGATGACTCACAAGATATATACTCAGTAGCTGACTCACTTCCAGATGACTCACAAGATATATACTCAGTAGCTGACTCACTTCCAGATGACTCACAAGATATATACTCAGGAGCTGACTCACTTCCAGATGACTCACAAGATATATACTCAGTAGCTGACTCACTTCCAGATGACTCACAAGATATATACTCAGTAGCTGACTCACTTCCAGATGACTCACAAGATATATACTCAGGAGCTGACTCACTTCCAGATGACTCACAAGATATATACTCAGTAGCTGACTCACTTCCAGATGACTCACAAGATATATACTCAGTAGCTGACTCACTTCCAGATGACTCACAAGATATATACTCAGTAGCTGACTCACTTCCAGATGACTCACAAGATGTATACTCAGTAGCTGACTCACTTCCAGATGACTCACAAGATATATACTCAGTAGCTGATTCACTTCCAGATGACTCACAAGATGTATACTCAGTAGCTGACTCACTTCCAGATGACTCACAAGATATATACTCAGTAGCTGACTCACTTCCAGATGACTCACAAGATATATACTCAGGAGCTGACTCACTTCCAGATGACTCACAAGATATATACTCAGGAGCTGACTCACTTCCAGATGACTCACAAGATATATACTCAGTAGCTGACTCACTTCCAGATGACTCACAAGATATATACTCAGGAGCTGACTCACTTCCAGATGACTCACAAGATATATACTCAGTAGCTGACTCACTTCCAGATGACTCACAAGATATATACTCAGTAGCTGACTCACTTCCAGATGACTCACAAGATATATACTCAGTAGCTGACTCACTTCCAGATGACTCACAAGATATATACTCAGGAGCTGATTCACTTCCAGATGACTCACAAGATATATACTCAGGAGCTGATTCACTTCCAGATGACTCACAAGATATATACTCAGGAGCTGACTCACTTCCAGATGACTCACAAGATATATACTCAGTAGCTGACTCACTTCCAGATGACTCACAAGATATATACTCAGGAGCTGACTCACTTCCAGATGACTCACAAGAGATATACTCAGGAGCTGACTCAAGATTTTTGGTGTTGTTTTGGGGGGGTTTTGGTGTTTTTTGGAGGTTTTTGTAATTCAGAGATCATTTGTTATCTGCCATGTGAGTGAATCAAACAACAAACAATTCAAAGAGTAATTTGTTTTTTGATGCAGAGTTCCTCTTGAATCTTGCAGTGTGATCCCCGGAAGGCATATCTGTAACTGAGGCCCTGAAAAAGGCTGGCCTGACACGTTCATTACATGTGAGGACACTTTGTCACTGGAGCTTAAAAAGGTATTACGGGACACGGTTGATCTGAAAAACAAAAACTACGTTTCCTCACCTGAGGGGTATGGTGCTGTCTGCAGATGTTGATGAAGAACTGCAGTACACACCATATCACTGCAGTACACACCATATCACTGCAGTACACACCATATCACTGCAGTACACACCATTTCACTGCAGTACATAACATATCACTGCAGTACAGACCATATCACTACAGTACACACCATATCACTGCAGTACACACCATATCACTGCAGTACACAACATATCACTGCAGTACACAACATATCACTGCAATACACACCATATCACTGCAGTACACAACATATCACTGCAATACACACCATATCACTGCAGTACACAACATATCACTGCAGTACACACCATATCACTGCAGCACACAACATATCACTGCAATACACAACATATCACTGCAGTACACAGCATATCACTGCAGTACACAACATATCACTGCAATACACAACATATCACTGCAATACACAGCATATCACTGCAGTACACACCATATCACTGCAATACACACCATATCACTGCAGTACACAACATATTCTGATAAGCACCAGAACATTCAACTGTAAAATGCCATCATCTTAAACTGGCCACACCTGAAGGCCAAATGGGATTCACACACTACAGAAAAACTGAAGAACAGTCGGAGAGGGTTCGTCCGACATTTTAGGAGGAGAACAGCCGAGGGTATGGGAGGGTCTCAGACAGCAAAAGCAAAATGGAGAGCTGACCGTTTGAACCTAGAGCCACTGCCATGCCAGGCCCCATCAGTACCACTAATGAAAGACATTTAGATAGAGGGAAGAGTGATTTGAACAAGCTAAATTGTATTATTGAGTAAACATTCACACAAAGGAGTGCGTTGCGTATTAAATGTGACAATACAGATGAAACACTGGGAGGAATTCCCCGTTTTCTTCAACAAAGTTGGATTTATCTGATAAGGTACTCCCTCAACAAATGTCCTCTAGAGACATACTGTCACTCAGGACGGGGGACGTTATTGGATAGAGAGAAAATAGAACAAATGGAATGCAACCCACAAGCAAAGGAACAGTTCAATGTGAGCAGTCCTCCAAGGTGTTGTAGAGAGATTGGACATTACCTTGGAGGAAGACAACGATACAAGACCCAAGATGAATGGTAAAACCACCATACAATAGCTCTGGATGGATGATACCGATAATGTATTGATAATGTAATGTGTAGATGATGTAAAGTACCAATAATGTATAGATAATGTAATGTATAGATGTTGTAATGTACCAATAATGTGTAGATAATGTATAGATAATGTAATGTGTAGATGATGTAAAGTACCAATAATGTATAGATAATGTAATGTATAGATGTTGTAATGTACCAATAATGTGTAGATAATGTATAGATAATGTAATGTGTAGATGATGTAAAGTACCAATAATGTGTAGATAATGTAATGCGTAGATGTTGTAATGTACCAATAATGTGTAGATAATGTATAGATAATGTAATGTGTAGATGATGTAAAGTACCAATAATGTGTAGATAATGTAATGTGTAGATGATGTAAAGTACCAATAGTGTGTAGATAATGTAATGCATAGATGTTGTAATGTACCGATAATGTGTAGATAATGTAATGCATAGATGTTGTAATGTACTGATAATGTGTAGATAATGTAATGCATAGATGTTGTAATGTACCGATAATGTGTAGATAATGTAATGCATAGATGTTGTAATGTACCGATAATGTGTAGATAATGTAATGTACCAATAATGTATAGATGATGTAACGCATAGATAATGTATAGATGATGTAATGTATCAACAGTGTATAGAAAATGTCCGTCTACAACGCCACAGCAAAACCCAGGTCCACTTGATGGCTCCTGAGTGGCACAGTGGTCTAAGGCACTGCATTTCAGTTCTGGAGGCGTCACTACAGACCCTGGTTTGATTCCACGCTGTATCACAACCGGCCGTGCTTGGGAGTCCCATAGGACGGGACACAATTGGCCCAGCATCTTCCGGGTTAGGGTTTGGCCTGGTAGGTTTGGCCTCATCTTCCGGGTTAGGGTTTGGCCAGGGTAGGTTTGGCCTCATCTTCTGGGTTAGGGTTTGGCCAGGTTAGGTTTGGCCTCATCTTCCGGGTTAGGGTTTGGCCAGGGTAGGTTTGGCCTCATCTTCCGGGTTAGGGTTTGGCCAGGGTAGGTTTGGCCTCATCTTCCGGGTTAGGGTTTGGCCAGGGTAGGCCATCTTTGTAATTAAATAACATATTATATTAAAACATTTTTTGTAATGGACACTCACCATTACTCCTAGAGGCAGGTTTTGAGTGATCCCCCTGCTTTTTTTAATTTGACCTTTATTTAACTCGGCAAGTCAGTTTAAAAACACATTTTTATTTTCAATGATGGCCTAGGAACAGTGGGTTAACTGCCTGTTCAGAACGACAGATTTGTACCTTGTCAGCTCGGGGGTTTGAACTTGCAAATCCTTCGGTTACTAGTCCAACGCTCTAGCCACTAGGCTACCCTGCCGCCTCTGTACAGATGTCTAATTTCACCGTGGATCTTGAGCGACCGGGCTGGTTCTGACACTGTGACATGGAAAGGACTGGCAGAGACAGGTGATGAAGACATCGGAATAGGAGAGATACATAATTTTTCATGAAATGGGATGACAGCGTTTTCAGTGACAACATCTTGTGTGATATATCAGTCTAACGGGTGTGTAACCAAGTACATTCGACCAGGACCCGTAGGGAACAGGACGCAGCCCAAACCTACACACAGAGGCAGTAATCAGGATAGCAGTGTTAGACCAGCTACAAAGTAGGCCTAGTCAGCCAACCACTCTAAAGTAGCAGCTGTGCACTGTAGAAGAAGGAAAACTACCAATCGGACCAGTATTGCTTCTCTCCCAGCACGGAACACAACTTCAGAGATGACCATACAGAGACTAACCTTACAGAGATATGAGTTTGTGTTTTAACCCAATGTGCTCTGTTGTTTACCATCTCTACTGATGACTCTGACCCTTATGAAGAGCTTTAGGAGGAGGATGTCTATGAAGGAGAAGAAAATAAAGAAATAAAATAAACTTTTGGGGCTGTCTTGTCGAGTCGGTTGTTGATAGGTGGAGCTGTGTGATGTTGGTGTGAAAGGCAGTTTGGAACAGCGGGAGATCGCTTTGACGGTGGGTTGTTGTGGTAGAATGATGAAACAGACTCATTTCCAGAGGAAGGCTTCGTGTTGTGAGGGCTCCATTTACTGACGTCTAGGTACTAAAGTTACGAGCTTCAGAGCCTTTTGCCTCACAACCTTTGGCAGCTTCAAGAACGATCTTCACAAAAGAGCTCCCTGGGTGATTTCTATTCATAAGGGCTCCCTGGGTGATTTCTATTCAAAAGGTTTGCCTGTGTGGCCTCCCGGGTAGTGCCACCAGATACTCTGGATTCAAGCCAAGGCTCTATCGCAGTCGGCCGCGACAGGGAGGCCCATGGGGTGGCATACAATTGGCCTAGCGTCGTCCGGGTTAGGGAGGGTTTGGCCGGCAGGAATATCCATGTCTCATCGCGCACTAGCGACTCCTGTGGCGGGCCGGGCCGGGCCGGGCGCAGTGCACGCTGACCAGGTCGCTAGGTGTACGGTGTTCCCTCCGACGCATTGGTGCGGCTGGCTTCCGGGTTGGATGTGCGTGGTGTTAAGAAGCAGTGCGGCTTGGGTGGGATGTGTTTCAGAGGACGTATGGCTCTCGACCTTCGCCTCTCCTGAGTCTGTGCGGGAGTTGTAGCGACAAGACAGGAACTACTAACAATTGGATACCATGATATTGGGGAGAAAGGGGGCTAAAAATAAATACAGAAAAAGGTTGGTTGTGTGATGTCAATTCCAACACTGAAAAACTCTTCCCCGTTAACCTCGTTTCCATCCAACCCGTTAACACCGTTTCCATCCAACCCGTTAACCTCGTTTCCATCCAACCCGTTAACCTCGTTTCCATCCAACCCGTTAACCTCGTTTCCATCCAACCCGTTAACCTCGTTTCCATCCAACCCGTTAACCTCGTTTCCATCCAACCCGTTAACCTTGTTTCCCTCCAACCCGTTAACCTCGTTTCCATCCAACCCGTTAACCTCGTTTCCATTCAACACGTTAACCTCGTTTCCCTCCAACCCGTTAACCTCGTTTCCATCCAACACATTAACCTCGTTTCCATCCAACCCGTTAACCTCGTTTCCATCCAACCCATTAACCTCGTTTCCCTCCAACCCATAAACACCGTTTCCATCCAACCCATAAACACTGTTTCCATCCAACCCGTTAACCTCGTTTCCATCCAACCCGTTAACCTTGTTTCCATCCAACCCGTTAATACCGTTTCCATCCAACCTGTTAATACCGTTTCCATCCAACCCGTTAACCTCGTTTCCATCCAACCCGTTAACCTCGTTTCCATCCAACCCGTTAACCTCGTTTCCATCCAACCCGTTAACCTCGTTTCCATCCAACCCGTTAACCTCGTTTCCATCCAACCCGTTAACCTTGTTTCCATCCAACCCATTAATACCGTTTCCATCCAACCCGTTAATACCGTTTCCATCCAACCCGTTAACCTCATTTCCATCCAACCCGTTAACCTCGTTTCCATCCAACCCGTTAACCTCGTTTCCATCCAACCCGTTAACCTCGTTTCCATCCAACCCGTTAACCTCGTTTCCATCCAACCCGTTAACCTCGTTTCCATCCAACCCGTTAACCTGTTACTCCTACCCCCTACTTTTTCGAACATTCTGTTAAAAATCGCGCAACATTTCAGCGCCCTGCTACTCATGCCAGGAATATAGTATATGCATATGATTAGTATGTGTGGATAGCAAACACTCTGACGTTTCTAAAACTGGTTAAATCACGGCTGTGACTTTAACAGAGCGTGAGTTTCATCGAATAGCGCAGGAAAACCTGATCACTGAAAATGGAAATAAATATCCTTGCGCTTACTTCCAGGAAATGTTCAAAGTGAACCGAATTACATGAGACCGAGGTTTCAGCGCCTACAGCTACCACACGTTGTCTAGAGTCTTGTCATTTGATTCGCAATTGATTCTTGGTCCAACCGGTTCAAGGGAACTCCTTCCCTGCTGTCTCCGACCGGATGTTTTGGTGGAGCTTTTCCAGACGACACTATAGAAGTTACATCGCCTCCTGAAATATTTTATCGCTTACTAACGTGTACTAATACCTAAAGTTGCATTACAAAAGTATTTCGAAGTGTTTTGTGAAAGTTTATCGTCAACTTTTTGAATTTTAAAAAATGACGTTACGTTATGAAACGCTCTTTTTTTCGTTTATCATACAGTCTACATAGAACGATATCTAGGCTATATATGGACCGATTTAATCTAAAAAAAGACCCAATAGTGATTATGGGACATCTAGGAGTGCCAAGAAAGAAGATGGTCAAAGGTAATGAATGTTTTATATTTTATTGTGCGGTTTGTGTAGCGCCGAATATGCTAATTATTTTGTTTACGTCCCCTGCGGGTCTTTTGTGGTGTTACATGCTATCAGATAATAGCTTCTCATGCTTTCGCCGAAAAGCATTTTAAAAATCTGACTCGTTGCCTGGATTCACAACGAGTGTAGCTTTAATTCAATACCCTGCATGTGTATTTTAATGAATGTTTGAGTTTTAACTAATACTATTAGCATTTAGCGTAGCGCATTTGCATTTCCAGAGCTCTATAATATATAATAATAATAATATAATAATATATATAATAATAATAGATGGGACACCTGATATATTAGCTTGTCTGGTAATGCCAAATTAGCTTGTCTGGCTTGTCTGGTAGGCTCGTGTCACTGGACAGCTTTTTTCCCCCTCTTGTTGCACTTGTGACATACATTTAAGTCATTTAGCAGACGCTCTTATCCAGAGCGACTTACAAATTGGTGCATTCACCTTATGACATCCAGTGGAACAGCCACTTTACAATAGTGCATCTAAATATTTTAAGGGGGGGGGGTGAGAAGGATTACTTTATCCTATCCTAGGTATTCCTTAAAGAGGTGGGGTTTCAGGTGTCTCCGGAAGGTGGTGATTGACTCCGCTGTCCTGGCGTCGTGAGGGAGTTTGTTCCACCATTGGGGGGCCAGAGCAGCGAACAGTTTTGACTGGGCTGAGCGGGAACTGTACTTCCTCAGTGGTAGGGAGGCGAGCAGGCCAGAGGTGGACATGCTGGGAGAAATGAGGTAAAAATGGATTTAAGTTTCCCTGCATTAGCGTTCCCAGACACTAGAAGCGCCACCTCCGGTTGAGCATTGTATTGCTTGCTTATGGCCTTATACAGCTCATTGAGTGCGGTCGTAGGGCCAGCATCGGTTTGTGGTGGTAAATAGACAGCTACGAAAAATGTGGTAAATAGTGTGGTCTACAGCTTATCATGAGATACTCAAAACATTGAGAGTTTCATAGTATTAGATTTTGCACACTAGCTGTTAATGACAAAAAGACACAGCCCACCAGCCCTCGTCAAACCCGAGGTTGCTGTACTGTCTTGTATATCAGTTGTTATTGATAAAAAGACACAGCCCACCCGCCCTCGTGTTACCCGAGGTAGCTGTTCTGCCTTGTATATCAGTTGTTATTGACAAGAAGACACAGCCCACCAGCCCTCATCTTACCCGAGGTAGCTGTTCTGTCTTGCATATTATCTGTGTCGTCATTCAGCCACGACTCTGTGAAACAAGATATTTCCGTTTTTAATGTCTCGTTGGTAGGGTAGTCTCGATTTGAGCTCATCCAGTTTATTCTCCAATGATTGGAAGTTGGCAAATAGGACGGATGGTAGAGGTGGGTTACACACTCGCCGTTAAATTCTCACAAGGCACCCGGACCTGGGTCCCCTAGATCAGTGTCTCTTCTTCGATTTGGGCCTGGTGCGGTATCAGCAGTAAAGAAAAACAACTTTGTCCAGTTCAAGGTGAGTAATCGCTGTTCTGACATCCAGAAGCTCTTTTCGGTCATAAACGATGGTGGCAGAAGCATTATGTACAAAATAAGTTACAAATAATATGAAGACAAAAAATGCATGAAATAGCACAATTGGTTAGGAGCCTGTAAAACTTCAGCCGTCTCCTCCGGCGCCATGGTAGCTGACTATTCGCATCAAAAATCTGTCGCAAATTGGATGGAAACCTAGTTACTCTGGGACATCAGTAGCTGTTAATATTTGCTGAAGAATTGGTACAGACATTTTCCACCTGTTTAGTCCTTAATCGTCTAGTTGCAGTAACACTAAATTAAAGATATATACTGCAATAATTGGTTTAAACAGAGTTCAGTAGTGTCTGTTTGTTGATTGCATTCTGTGAGAGAGAATCGATTTGCATTCAAGATGTAAAGACTACATGAAACTCACAGTTGAATTAAGTTTGACTTTCAAGCACACTCCAGAATAATCGCATGTAGACATGAAATGACTCATTAAAAATAGGACTTCCTTTCCTCTGTGAGGTGTTTGTGGTTTATTTAGCTGGTTTATTTTCTTGCCGCAGCATAAAGTTGATGTCATTAACAATTTTCCTCTTTAGAAATGTTTCAAACGACAATCGCGTTCTTTTCATATTTCCCCTCTAAGCCTTAACATTAAAGAGCCCCAGCCAGGCACAGTTATCAAGCTCTACCTTCAAAGAAAGACATCCTGTTGAGTTTATTTAGAAGCAGAGATGGCGACTAAAGCGTCAGATGTCACTGGCTCTGTGGGGAGGTTGAGGTCAGGATGAGAGCCCAGAATCCAAGTTAATGACCAAGGTTACGCATACTGCACAGCTTTGTGGTGGAAAACTCATTAAAACTTCTTCGGGATAGGGGGCAGCATTTTCACTTTGGGATAAATAGCATGCCCAAATTCAACTGCCTGCTGCTCATCCCCAGAATATAAGATATGCATATTATTAGTAGATTTGGATAGAAAACACTCTGAAGTTTCTAAAACTGTTGGAATCATGTCTGTGAGTATAACAAAACTTATGTAGCAGGTAAAACCCCGAGGACAAACCATTCAGATTTTTTTTTTTTTTGAGGTCACTGTCTTTTCAATGAGATTTCATTACAGTTCCTACTGCTTCCACTGGATGACACCAGTAGTCCTTAGAAATTGGTTGAGATTATTCCTTTGTGTAATGAAGAAGTTCGGCCATCTTGAATGAGAGTCACTTGAAGTGGACTGTTTGAGAGAGGCGCATGACCAGAAAAGTAGTGTCAGTTTGTTTTCTTTTTGTATTGAGTACATATCCTGTCTTCAATTTTAGCAATTATTTACGTTTAAAAATACCTAAAGTTGTATTAAAAAAAGTAGTTTGAAATGTTTTGGCAAAGTTTACAGGTAAATTTTGAGATATTTCGTAGTGACGTTGGTCAAGTTAGAACCAGTGTTTTTCTGGATCAAACGCGCCAAATAAATTGACATTTTGGATATATACTGACGGAATTGATCGAACAAAAGGACCATTTGTGATGTTTATGGGACATATTGGAGGGCCAACAAAAGAAGCTCGTCAAAGGTAAGGCATGATTTATATTTTATTTCTGCGTTTTCTGTCGTGCCTGCAGGGTTGAAATATGCTACTCTCTCATTGTTTGCTGTTGTGCCATCATCAGATAATAGCATCTTACATTTTCACCCTTTAATTTGCTATCTTGCATGTGTGATTTCATGAAAGTTAGATTTTTATAGCAATTTATTTTGAATTTGGAGCTCTGCATTTTCCCTGGCTTTTGGACAGGTCCCACATATCCCAGAGAGGGTTTAATGTTTTAAGGTACACCTAGCACCTAGCCTAGCAGCACCTAGCCTAGCAACATCTATCCTAGCAGCACCTAGCCTAGCAGCATCTAGCCTAGCAGCACCTAGCCTAGCAGCACCTAGCCTAGCAGCACCTACAAATGAGTCATGACCACCTCAAACAGTTGCAGGGCTGGTAAAGGACATGTCACGAACTGAGCTGGTCTTTAAACTGTATGACTTTAGGGTCTGAATATTAACACGTGAAGTTGGACATTGGTATACACCTAGGACCTAGCCTAGCAGCACCTAGCCTAGCAGCATCTAGCCTAGCAGCATCTAGCCTAGCAGCACCTAGCCTAAAAGAATGTCAGATCCATAGTGAACATGGCACCACTTAACAGACCCAACCTAGCATAGAACCTTCTACCATAGCATCATCTACCATAGTATAGCACCATGTAGCCTACCATAGCACTATGTACCATAGCATAGCACCATCTACCCTAGCATAGCACCATGTATCCTACCATAGCACCATCTATTCTAGCATAGCACCATCTACCCTAGCATAGCACCATGTAGCCTACCGTAGCACCATCTATCCTAACATAGCATCATCTACCCTAGCATAGCACCATGTAGCCTAACAAAGCACCATCTACCCTAGCATAGCACCGTATAGCCTACCATAGCACCATCTATCCTAGCCTAGCATAGCATGTAGCCTAGGATACATTCCCTCTGAGAGTCAGCTGAAAGGAGCATGAAGAGCCAGGAGATAAGTCACATTTCCTCATGCTGTATTTTACGGAGGAGGTGAGCTGAGCCACTCGATGATACAGGAGAAGTGATTTTTATATTCCACCTTTAACGCAACAACACTACCGGTGAACAAAAGCAAAGGTGGTCCTGAGAGAGAGAACAGGAGACGAGGGGAGAGTATCCTTCTCATTAACCAGGAATTGGAGAAGTGAGTTCACTATGACCCTCTGTCTGTAGCCAATTGACTAAAGTAAAAAGTTAGCTTGTAGTTCGTATGGTCGCTGGGAATAGATTGGAGAGTTAGCCTGGTAGCTGGGAATATATTGGAGAGTTAGCCTGGTAGCTGGGAATATATTGGAGAGTTAGCCTGGTAGCTGGGAATAGATTGGAGAGTTAGCCTGGTAGCTGGGAATAGATTGGAGAGTTAGCCTGGTAGCTGGGAATAGATTGGAGAGTTAGCCTGGTAGCTGGGAATAGATTGGAGAGTTAGCCTGGTAGCTGGGAATAGATTGGAGAGTCAGCCTGGTAGCTGGGAATAGATTGGAGAGTTAGCCTGGTAGCTGGGAATAGATGGGAGAGTCAGCCTGGTAGCTGGGAATAGATTGGAGAGTTAGCCTGGTAGCTGGGAATAGATTGGAGAGTCAGCCTGGTAGCTGGGAATTGTAACGGCGTTCGTCTGTTGAAGAAAGAGAGTCGGACCGAAATGCAGCGTGTTGGTTACTCATGACTTTAATGAAATGAAAACGCGGTACATGAAATAACTGAAACTAAATACAAAAACAACAGAAAGGAATGTGAAACTAATTACAGCCTATCTGGTGACTACAACACAGAGACAGGTACAATCACCCACGAATTACAAAGCGAAACTATGGCTCCCTAAATACGGTTCCCAATCAGAGACAACGATAAGCACCTGACTCTGATTGAGAATCGCCTCAGGCAGCCAAGCCTAACAACACCCCTAATTAGCCGCGATCCCAAATAATACAAACCCCAATACGAAAACAACATATGAACCCATGTCACACCCTGGCCTACCCAAAAATATAACAAAAACACAAAATACAATGACCAAGGCGTGACAGAACCCCCCCCTAAGGTGCGGACTCCCGGACGCACCTCAAAAGCATAGGGAGGGTCCGGGTGGCATCTGTCCATGATGGCGGTTCCGGCTCGGGACGTGGACCCCACTCCATTAATGTCCTTGTTCCACCTGGGATAATCCACCCTCTCCGCCGACCATGGCCTAATAGTCCTCACCCAAATCCCCACATAACTGAGGAGCAGCTCGGGACAGAGGGGCAGCTCGGGACAGAGGGGCAGCTCGGGACAGAGGGGCAGCTCGGGACAGAGGGGCAGCTCGGGACAGAGGGGCAGCTCGGGACAGAGGGGCAGCTCGGGACAGAGAGGAAGCCCAGTACTGAGAGGAAGCCCAGTACTGAGAGGAAGCCCAGTACTGAGATGAAGCTCAGGCAGGTAGTAGGCTCCGGTAAATCCTGGCTGGCTGGCGGAACTGGAAGATTCAGGTTGACAAGCAGATCTGGAAGATTCTGGTTGTCTGGCAGATCTGGAAGAGACTGGTTGTCTGGCATATCTGGAAGAGACTGGTTGTCTGGCAGATCTGGAAGAGACTGGTTGTCTGGCAGATCTGGAAGAGACTGGTTGTCTGGAAGAGACTGGTTGTCTGGCAGATCTGGAAGAGACTGGTTGTCTGGCAGATCTGGAAGAGACTGGTTGTCTGGCAGATCTGGAAGAGACTGGTTGTAGGGCAGATCTGAAAGAGACTTGTTGTCTGGCAGATCTGGAAGAGACTGGTTGTCTGGCAGATCTGGAAGAGACTGGTTGTCTGGCGGCGCTGGGCTGACTGGCGGCACTGGCGGCGCTGGGCAGACTGGGAGCACTGGCGGCGCTGGGCAGACTGGGAGCACTGGCGGCGCTGGGCAGACTGGGAGCACTGGCGGCGCTGGGCAGACTGGGAGCACTGGCGGCGCTGGGCACACTGGGAGCACTGACGGCACTGGGCAGACTGGGAGCACTGGCAGCACAGGAGAGGAGAAAGGCTCTGGCTGCGCTAAACAGGCGGGAGACTCCGGCAGCGCAGGAGAGGAGAAAAACGCTGGCTGCGCTGAACAGGCAAGGCGCACTGGAGGCCTGGTGCGTGGTGCTGGAACTGGTGGTACTGGATCGAGGACACGCACAGGAAGCCTGGTGCGGGGAGCTGCTACCGGAGGACTGGTGTGTGGAGGTGGCTCTGGTTAGACCGGACCGTGCAGGTGCACTGGAGCTCTTGAGCACCGAGCCTGCCCAAGCTTACCTGGCTCGATGCCCACTCTAGCCCGGCCAATAGGAAGGGCTGGTATGTGCCGCACCTGGATCTGCACCCGCACTGGAAACACTGTGCGCTCCATAGCATAACACGGTGCCTGCCCGGTCTCTCTAGCCCAACAGTGAGAACAGGGAGTTTGCGCAGGTCTCCTACCTGGCATAACCATATTCCCTTCTAGCCCCCCCCCCCCATTAATTTTTTGGGGCTGCTTTTCAGGCTTCCAACCGCGTCGCCGTGCTGCCTCCTCATACCAGCGCCTCTCCGCTTTAGCAGCTTCTATTTCTTCCTTGGGACGGCGATATTCTCCAGGCTGAGCCCAGGGTCCTTTACCGTCTAATTCCTCCTCCCATGTCCAATTCTCCAAGTGGTGCAGCCTCTCCCACTGCAACTGCTCTTCACGATTAACAGGGAGAGTTGGCTCAGGTCTGAACCCTGACTCAGCCACTCTCTCTCTGCGCCCTCCCCCAATAAATAATTGGGGGTTACTTTCGGTTTTCGCTCTGCGTCGCCGTGTTTTCCTTTTTGACTCCATTCGCCTGTAGCCCTCTTCGCACTGCTGAAGCGAATCCCAGGCGTGCTCCTGCACTCTCTCTGGGTCGGCCGCCCACCTGTCGATTTCTTCCCACGTCGTATAATCCATGCCTCTACCGTCCATAACGTCCTCCTTTAGCTCCTGCCAGTTTACACACTGCTCGGTCCGTGAGTGGTAGGTGATTCTGTAACGGCTTTCGTCTGTTGAAGAAAGAGAGTTGGACCGAAATGCAGCGTGTTGGTTACTCATTACTTTAATGAAATGAAAACGCGGTACATGAAATAACTGAAACTAAATACAAAAACAACGGAACGGAACGTGAAACTAATTACAGCCTATCTGGTGACTACAACACAGAGACAGGTACAATCACCCACGAATTACAAAGTGAAACTATGGCTCCCTAAATACGGTTCCCAATCAGAGACAACAATAAGCACCTGACTCTGATTGAGAATCGCCTCAGGCAGCCAAGCCCAACAACACCCCTAATCAGCCGCGATCCCAAATAATACAAACCCCAATACGAAAACAACATATAAACCCATGTCACACCCTGGCCTACCCAAACATATAACAAAAACACAAAATACAATGACCAAGGCGTGATAGGAATAGAATGGAGAGTTAGCCTGGTAGTTGGGAATAGATTGGAGAGTTAGCTTGGTAGCTGGGAATAGATTGGAGAGTTAGCCTGGAAGAGTTACCTGTTCTGTGTCTGATATTATTTTTTGTTTAACTAGGCAAGTCATTTTTTAAGAAGAAATTCTTATTTAGGATGACGGCCTACTCCGGGCAACAACGCTGAGCCTGTCACGCCCTTTGTTTCTCTATGGTGAAGTAGGTGTGACTGGTGGGGTATTCTAGTTTATTATTTCTACGTGGGGTTCTATTTTATTTTTCTATGTTGGTGATGTGTATGATTCCCAAATAGAGGGAGCTGGTAATCGTTGTCTCTTATTGGGGATCATATTTAGGTAGCATTTTTCCCACCTGTGTTTGTGAGATATTATTTTGTGTTTTGTGCATGTGCTCCGGTTGGAGCGAGTGGTCGCATCTGCACTTCGCTCCCGCGGGTAGTATAACTTTTTCATTATATTTCATTATATCACAACGGTTTGATTTGTCTAATCTTAGCAATTTCTTCTCAGCTAGCTACATAGCCGTCTTTGTATCAAAGATAATTGCGTAATTATCGTATTTCTCCGTCCTAACGTAGTCTTCACTAGCCAGCTAGCTAACGTCCACTGATTAGCTGCACTGGAGAAACTATTACACTCAACTGAACGACTTGATTAGTGTAGTGTTAGCTAGCTACATAGCTGTCTTTGCTGTCTTCGTATCATCGTATCCAAGATAATTGTGTTGTTTAGGTTTACAGTGTGTAGTCTTAGAGCGATTATCTTAATTTACCGAGGTTAGCTAGCCAGCTATTTGTCGTCCTTAACGTAGGTGACTCTGCTAGCTAGCCAACAGCTAGCCAAGCCAACGTCTTCTGTATAGAACTCAACTACCCGGTCGCATTCACAGGTAGTATCACATTTTCACTTCATTTCATTACAGTACAACGGTTTGATTTGTTTGATCGTAGCTAGCTACTTAGCTAGCTACATAGCCGTCTTTGTATCAAAGATAATTGTGTAGTCTAGAGCGATTTTCTAGGTTCGCTAGCCAGCTATTGTCGTTCTTTTAACGCAACGTAACGTAAACAACACTGCTAGCTAGCCAGCTAGCCCCGAATAGCAACACTGCAGAAACTATTACACTCAACGGAACGACTTGATTAGTGTAGTGTCAACAACGCACCCACTGCCAGCTGGCCTACTTCAGCAGTACTGTATCATTTTAATCATTTTAGTCAATAAGATTCTTGCTACGTAGCTTAACTTTCTGAACATTCGAGACGTGTAGTCCACTTGTCATTCCAATCTCCTTTGCATTAGCGTAGCCTCTTCTGTAGCCTGTCAACTATGTGTCTGTTTATCCCTGTTCTCTCCTCTCTGCACAGACCATACAAACGCTCCTCACCGCGTGGCCGCGGCCACCCTACTCTGGTGGTCCCAGCGCGCACGACCCACGTGGAGTTCCAGGTCTCCGGTAGCCTCTGGAACTGCCAATCTGCGGTCAACAAGGCAGAGTTCATCTCAGCCTATGCCTCCCTCCAGTCCCTCGACTTCTTGGCACTGACGGAAACATGGATCACCACAGACAACACTGCTACTCCTACTGCTCTCTCTTCGTCCGCCCACGTGTTCTCGCACACCCCGAGAGCGTCTGGTCAGCGGGGTGGTGGCACCGGGATCCTCATCTCTCCCAAGTGGTCATTCTCTCTTTCTCCCCTTACCCATCTGTCTATCGCCTCCTTTGAATTCCATGCTGTCACAGTTACTAGCCCTTTCAAGCTTAACATCCTTATCATTTATCGCCCTCCAGGTTCCCTCGGAGAGTTCATCAATGAGCTTGATGCCTTGATAAGCTCCTTTCCTGAGGACGGCTCACCTCTCACAGTTCTGGGCGACTTTAACCTCCCCACGTCTACCTTTGACTCTTTCCTCTCTGCCTCCTTCTTTCCACTCCTCTCCTCTTTTGACCTCACCCTCTCACCTTCCCCCTACTCACAAGGCAGGCAATACGCTCGACCTCATCTTTACCAGATGCTGTTCTTCCACTAACCTCATTGCAACTCCCCTCCAAGTCTCCGACCACTGCCTTGTATCCTTTTCCCTCTCGCTCTCATCCAACACCTCCCACACTGCCCCTACTCGGATGGTATCGCGCCGTCCCAACCTTCGCTCTCTCCCCCGCTACTCTCTCCTCTTCCATCCTATCATCTCTTCCCTCCGCTCAAACCTTCTCCCACCTATCTCCTGATTCTGCCTCCTCAACCGTCCTCTCCTCCCTCTCTGCATCCCTTGACTCTCTATGTCCCCTATCCTCCAGGCCGGCTCGGTCCTCCCCTCCCGCTCCGTGGCTCGATGACTCATTGCGAGCTCACAGAACAGGGCTCCGGGCAGCCGAGCGGAAATGGAGGAAAACTCGCCTCCCTGCGGACCTGGCATCCTTTCACTCCCTCCTCTCTACATTTTCCTCCTCTGTCTCTGCTGCTAAAGCCACTTTCTACCACGCTAAATTCCAAGCATCTGCCTCTAACCCTAGGAAGCTCTTTGCCACCTTCTCCTCCCTCCTGAATCCTCCGCCCCTCCCCCCCTCCTCCCTCTCTGCAGATGACTTCGTCAACCATTTTGAAAAGAAGGTCGACGACATCCGATCCTCGTTTGCTAAGTCAAACGACACCGCTGGTTCTGCTCACACTGCCCTACCCTGTGCTCTGACCTCTTTCTCCCCTCTCTCTCCAGATGAAATCTCGCGTCTTGTGACGGCCGACCGCCCAACAACCTGCCCGCTTGACCCTATCCCCTCCTCTCTTCTCCAGACCATTTCCGGAGACCTTCTCCCTTACCTCACCTCGCTCATCAACTCATCCCTGACCGCTGGCTACGTCCCTTCCGTCTTCAAGAGAGCGAGAGTTGCACCCCTTCTGAAAAAACCTACACTCGATCCCTCCGATGTCAACAATTACAGACCAGTATCCCTTCTTTCTTTTCTCTCCAAAACTCTTGAACGTGCCGTCCTTGGCCAGCTCTCCCGCTATCTCTCTCTGAATGACCTTCTTGATCCAAATCAGTCAGGTTTCAAGACTAGTCATTCAACTGAGACTGCTCTCCTCTGTATCACGGAGGCGCTCCGCACTGCTAAAGCTAACTCTCTCTCCTCTGCTCTCATCCTTCTAGATCTATCGGCTGCCTTCGATACTGTGAACCATCAGATCCTCCTCTCCACCCTCTCCGAGTTGGGCATCTCCGGCGCGGCCCACGCTTGGATTGCGTCCTACCTGACAGGTCGCTCCTACCAGGTGGCGTGGCGCGAATCTGTCTCCCTCACCACGCGCTCTCACCACTGGTGTCCCCCAGGGCTCTGTTCTTGGCCCTCTCCTATTCTCGCTATACACCAAGTCACTTGGCTCTGTCATAACCTCACATGGTCTCTCTTATCATTGCTATGCAGACGACACACAATTAATCTTCTCCTTTCCCCCTTCTGATGACCAGGTGGCGAATCGCATCTCTGCATGTCTGGCAGACATATCAGTGTGGATGACGGATCACCACCTCAAGCTGAACCTCGGCAAGACGGAGCTGCTCTTCCTCCCGGGGAAGGACTGCCCGTTCCATGATCTCGCCATCACGGTTGACAACTCCATTGTGTCCTCCTCCCAGAGCGCCAAGAACCTTGGCGTGATCCTGGACAACACCCTGTCGTTCTCAACCAACATCAAGGCGGTGGCCCGTTCCTGTAGGTTCATGCTCTACAACATCCGCAGAGTACGACCCTGCCTCACACAGGAAGCGGCGCAGGTCCTAATCCAGGCACTTGTCATCTCCCGTCTGGATTACTGCAACTCGCTGTTGGCTGGGCTCCCTGCCTGTGCCATTAAACCCCTTCAACTCATCCAGAACACCGCAGCCCGTCTGGTGTTCAACCTTCCCAAGTTCTCTCACGTCACCCCGCTCCTCCGTTCTCTCCACTGGCTTCCAGTTGAAGCTCGCATCCGCTACAAGACCATGGTGCTTGCCTACGGAGCTGCGAGGGGAACGGCACCTCAGTACCTCCAGGCTCTGATCAGGCCCTACACCCAAACAAGGGCACTGCGTTCATCCACCTCTGGCCTGCTCGCCTCCCTACCACTGAGGAAGTACAGCTCCCGCTCAGCCCAGTCAAAACTGTTCGCTGCCCTGGCCCCCCAATGGTGGAACAAACTCCCTCACGACGCCAGGACAGCGGAGTCAATCACCACCTTCCGGAGACACCTGAAACCCCACCCCTTTAAGGAATACCTAGGATAGGATAAGTAATCCCTCTCACCCCCCCCCCTAAGTTTTAGATGCACTATTGTTAAGTGACTGTCCCACTGGATGTCATAAGGTGAATGCACCAATTTGTAAGTCGCTCTGGATAAGAGCGTCTGCTAAATGACTTAAATGTAAATGTAAATGGAGGACCGTAGATTTTTCCCACCTGTGTTTGTGAGATATTATTTTGTGTTTTGTGCATGTGCACCACGTAGTCACGTTTCATTGTTAGTTCATTGATTTATTTGTTTTGTTATTGCTATGTTTCACTTTAAAATAAATATGTGGAACTCAACATCCACTGCGCCTTCGTCCGTCTCTCCTCACGAACGTGACAGAGCCACCCTGTGGGAATCCCAATCATGGCCGGTTGAAATGCAGCCTGGATTCAAACCAGGGAGTCTGTAGTGACGTCTGTAGCACTGAGATGAAGTGCCTTAGGTCGCTGCGACACTCGGGAGCCCGAGGAATGGAGGGGTGATGTAATGCTAGTAGAGTTACCTGATCTGTGTCTGAGAATGGAGGGGTTGATATAATGGCCTTGAGATAGAAGCTGTTTTTCAATCTCTCTGTCTCAGCTTCGATGCGCCTTTACTGACCTCGTGTCCTGTAGGTGTTCTCTGTTTCATCAGAAGTCATACTGGACGTCAGCTATCTCTCTATGGACGTCTCACTCCACATTTTTAAGTCAATACATTGTTTGTCCACTGAGTTTAAAAAATATGTATATATTCAATTAAACCTACTGTGTTTTCTATACCACTACCAAAGCCAATTCTGACCCTTATGTCCCTTAGACTTGTGAAGGGCAGAAATAATGACTTCCTTATTTGGTATGCATCTGTCTCTCCTTCTCCCTCCTCCAATACCTCTCTCTCCATATCCTTCTCTCGCACCATGGTGTGGTGACTTAACAGCCAGTCTGCTCTGAGCGGTGTGCTGTACTGAACACACACACACACACGTGTTTCTGCTGCTCTCTACCTTATCAAATACACAGACAGGAAACCCTTTATCAAAGACACAGACAGGAAACCCTTTATCAAAGACACAGACAGGAAACCCTTTATCAAAGACACAGACAGGAAACCCTTTATCAAATACACAGACAGGAAACCCTTTATCAAATACACAGACAGGAAACCCTTTATCAAATACACAGACAGGAAACCCTTTATCAAATACACAGACAGGAAATCTTTATCAAAGACACAGACAGGAAACCCTTTATCAAAGACACAGACAGGAAACCTTTATCAAAGACACAGACAGGAAACCTTTATCAAAGACACAGACAGGAAACCTTTATCAAAGACACAGACAGGAAACCTTTATCAAAGACACAGACAGGAAACCTTTATCAAATACACAGACAGGAAACCTTTATCAAAGACACAGACAGGAAAACCTTTATCAAATACACAGACAGGAAACCCTTTATCAAAGACACAGACAGGAAACCCTTTATCAAATACACAGACAGGAAACCTTTATCAAAGACACAGACAGGAAACCCTTTATCAAATACACAGACAGGAAACCTTTATCAAAGACACAGACAGGAAACCCTTTATCAAAGACACAGACAGGAAACCCTTTATCAAATACACAGACAGGAAACCTTTATCAAAGACACAGACAGGAAACCCTTTATCAAAGACACAGACAGGAAACCCTTTATCAAATACACAGACAGGAAACCTTTATCAAAGACACAGACAGGAAACCCTTTATCAAAGACACAGACAGGAAACCCTTTATCAAATACACAGACAGGAAACCTTTATCAAAGACACAGACAGGAAACCCTTTATCAAAGACACAGACAGGAAACCCTTTATCAAAGACACAGACAGGAAACCCTTTATCAAAGACACAGACAGGAAACCTTTATCAAAGACACAGACAGGAAACCTTTATCAAAGACACAGACAGGAAACCCTTTATCAAATACACAGACAGGAAACCTTTATCAAAGACACAGACAGGAAACCTTTATCAAAGACACAGACAGGAAACCCTTTATCAAAGACACAGACAGGAAACCCTTTATCAAAGACACAGACAGGAAACCTTTATCAAAGACACAGACAGGAAACCTTTATCAAAGACACAGACAGGAAACCTTTATCAAAGACACAGACAGGAAACCTTTATCAAATACACAGACAGGAAACCTTTATCAAAGACACAGACAGGAAACCTTTATCAAAGACACAGACAGGAAACCTTTATCAAATGCACAGACAGGAAACCTTTATCAAAGACACAGACAGGAATTAGAAAAAGACGTAGACTGTCAGGCAGGTGAATCATTAGTTTGTCACCGTTTCCCTCCATTGTAATGGAAAGTGGTTGAGTACCTCTGAAACAGGAAAATGAGAGAACTGGCAGACATAAACATAATGTATATTCTCTCTTGTCTCTATTTGATGTGGTTAGGTAGGACCTGTGAGCAGAGACGAGATCCAGACGAGGAACCAGGTGTTGAGAGCAAAAATAAATACTTTACTGAAACAGGTTCAAAAGTAGGTACAAAGTAAAACTGAGAAAACAACACTGTGACTCAATAACTACCCAGGAGACAAACTAGGAAAAACAACACTATGACTCAATAACTACCCAGGAGACAAACTAGGAAAAACAACACTATGACTCAATAACTACCCAGGAGACAAACTAGGAAAAACAACACTATGACTCAATAACTACCCAGGAGACAAACTAGGAAAAACAACACTATGACTCAATAACTACCCAGGAGACAAACTAGGAAAAACAACACTATGACTCAATAACTACCCAGGAGACAAACTAGGAAAAACAACACTATGACTCAATAACTACCCAAGAGACAAACTAGGAAAAACAACACTATGACTCAATAACTACCCAGGAGACAAACTAGGAAAAACAACACTATGACTCAATAACTACCCAGGAGACAAACTAGGAAAAACAACACTATGACTCAATAACTACACAGGAGACAAACTAGGAAAAACAACACTATGACTCAATAACTACCCAGGAGGCAAACTAGGAAAAACAACACTATGACTCAATAACTACCCAGGAGACAAACTAGGAAAAACAACAAACACCATTGGGCGGTGAGGTGGCAGGTAGCTTAGTGGTTGGAGTGTAGAGGCGGCAGGTAGCCTAGTGGTTAGAGTGTAGAGGCGGCAGGTAGCCTAGTGGTTAGAGTGTAGAGGCGGCAGGTAGCCTAGTGGTTAGAGTGTAGAGGCGGCAGGTAGCCTAGTGGTTAGAGTGTAGAGGAGGCAGGTAGCCTAGTGGTTAGAGTGTAGAGGCGGCAGGTAGCCTAGTGGTTAGAGTGTAGAGGCGGCAGGTAGCCTAGTGGTTAGAGTGTAGAGGCGGCAGGTAGCCTAGTGGTTAGAGTGTTGAGGAGGCAGGTAGCCTAGTGGTTAGAGTGTAGAGGAGGCAGGTAGCCTAGTGGTTAGAGTGTAGAGGAGGCAGGTAGCCTAGTGGTTAGAGTGTAGAGGAGGCAGGTAGCCTAGTGGTTAGAGTGTAGAGGAGGCAGGTAGCCTAGTGGTTAGAGTGTAGAGGCGGCAGGTAGCCTAGTGGTTAGAGTGTAGAGGCGGCAGGTAGCCTAGTGGTTAGAGTGTAGAGGCGGCAGGTAGCCTAGTGGTTAGAGTGTAGAGGAGGCAGGTAGCCTAGTGGTTAGAGTGTAGAGGAGGCAGGTAGCCTAGTGGTTAGAGTGTAGAGGCGGCAGGTAGCCTAGTGGTTAGAGTGTAGAGGCGGCAGGTAGCCTAGTGGTTAGAGTGTAGAGGAGGCAGGTAGCCTAGTGGTTAGAGTGTAGAGGAGGCAGGTAGCCTATTGGTTAGAGGGTAGAGGAGGCAGGTAGCCTAGTGGTTAGAGTGTAGAGGAGGCAGGTAGCCTAGTGGTTAGAATGTAGAGGAGGCAGGTAGCCTAGTGGTTAGAGTGTAGAGGAGGCAGGTAGCCTAGTGGTTAGAGTGTAGAGGAGGCAGGTAGCCTAGTGGTTAGAGTGTAGAGGAGGCAGGTAGCCTAGTGGTTAGAGTGTAGAGGAGGCAGGTAGTCTAGTGGTTAGAGTGTAGAGGAGGCAGGTAGCCTAGTGGTTAGAGTGTAGAGGAGGCAGGTAGCTTAGTGGTTAGAGTGTAGAGGAGGCAGGTAGCCTAGTGGTTAGAGTGTAGAGGAGGCAGGTAGTCTAGTGGTTAGAGTGTAGAGGAGGCAGGTAGCCTAGTGGTTAGAGTGTAGAGGAGGCAGGTAGTCTAGTGGTTAGAGTGTAGAGGAGGCAGGTAGTCTAGTGGTTAGAGTGTAGAGGAGGCAGGTAGCCTAGTGGTTAGAGTGTAGAGGAGGCAGGTAGCCTAGTGGTTAGAGTGTAGAGGAGGCAGGTAGTCTAGTGGTTAGAGTGTAGAGGAGGCAGGTAGCCTAGTGGTTAGAGTGTAGAGGAGGCAGGTAGCCTAGTGGTTAGAGTGTAGAGGAGGCAGGTAGTCTAGTGGTTAGAGTGTAGAGGAGGCAGGTAGCCTAGTGGTTAGAGTGTAGAGGCGGCAGGTAGCCTAGTGGTTAGAGTGTAGAGGAGGTAGGTAGCCTAGTGGTTAGAGTGTAGAGGAGGCAGGTAGCCTATTGGTTAGAGTGAACAGGAGGCAGGTAGTCTAGTGGTTAGAGTGTAGAGGAGGCAGGTAGCCTAGTGGTTAGAGTGTAGAGGAGGCAGGTAGCCTAGTGGTTAGAGTGTAGGAGGCAGGTAGCCTCGTGGTTAAAAGTGTAGAGGAGGCAGGTAGCCTAGTGGTTAGAGTGAATTAGGAGGCAGGTAGCCTAGTGGTTAGAGTGTAGAGGAGGCAGGTAGCCTAGTGGTTAGAGTGTAGAGGAGGCAGGTAGCCTAGTGGTTAGAGTGTAGAGGAGGCAGGTAGCCTAGTGGTTAGAGTGTAGAGGAGGCAGGTAGCCTAGTGGTTAGAGTGTAGAGGAGGCAGGTAGCCTAGTGGTTAGAGTGTAGAGGAGGCAGGTAGTCTAGTGGTTAGAGTGTAGAGGAGGCAGGTAGCCTAGTGGTTAGAGTGTAGAGGAGGCAGGTAGTCTAGTGGTTAGAGTGTAGAGGAGGCAGGTAGCCTAGTGGTTAGAGTGTAGAGGAGGCAGGTAGCCTAGTGGTTAGAGTGTAGGAGGCAGGTAGTCTAGTGGTTAGAGTGTAGAGGAGGCAGGTAGCCTAGTGGTTAGAGTGTAGAGGAGGCAGGTAGCCTAGTGGTTAGAGTGTAGAGGAGGCAGGTAGTCTAGTGGTTAGAGTGTAGAGGAGGCAGGTAGCCTAGTTGTTAGAGTGTAAGGAGGCAGGTAGTCTAGTGGTTAGAGTGTAGAGGAGGCAGGTAGCCTAGTGGTTAGAGTGTAGAGGAGGCAGGTAGTCTAGTGGTTAGAGTGTAGAGGAGGCAGGTAGCCTAGTGGTTAGAGTGTAGAGGAGGCAGGTAGTCTAGTGGTTAGAGTGTAGAGGAGGCAGGTAGCCTAGTGGTTAGAGTGTAGAGGAGGCAGGGTAGGCTAGTGGTTAGAGTGTAGAGGCGGCAGGTAGCCTAGTGGTTAGAGTGTAGAGGAGGCAGGGTAGCCTAGTGGTTAGAGTGTAGAGGCGGCAGGTAGCCTAGTGGTTAGAGTGTAGAGGAGGTAGGTAGCCTAGTGGTTAGAGTGTAGAGGAGGCAGGGTAGCCTAGTGGTTAGAGTGTAGAGGAGGCAGGTAGTCTAGTGGTTAGAGTGTAGAGGAGGCAGGTAGCCTAGTGGTTAGAGTGTAGAGGAGGCAGGTAGCCTATTGGTTAGAGTGTAGAGGAGGCAGGTAGTCTAGTGGTTAGAGTGTAGAGGAGGCAGGTAGTCTAGTGGTTAGAGTGTAGAGGAGGCAGGTAGCCTATTGGTTAGAGTGTAGAGGAGGCAGGTAGTCTAGTGGTTAGAGTGTAGAGGAGGCAGGTAGTCTAGTGGTTAGAGTGTAGAGGAGGCAGGTAGTCTAGTGGTTAGAGTGTAGAGGAGGCAGGTAGCCTAGTGGTTAGAGTGTAACAGGAGGCAGGTAGCCTATTGGTTAGAGTGTAGAGGAGGCAGGTAGTCTAGTGGTTAGAGTGTAGAGGAGGCAGGTAGCCTATTGGTTAGAGTGTAGAGGAGGCAGGTAGCCTATTGGTTAGAGTGTAGAAGGAGGCAGGTAGTCTAGTGGTTAGAGTGTAGAGGAGGCAGGTAGCCTAGTGGTTAGAGTGTAGAGGAGGCAGGTAGCCTATTGGTTAGAGTGTAGAGGAGGCAGGTAGCCTAGTGGTTAGAGTGTAGAGGAGGCAGGTAGCCTAGTGGTTAGAGGTAGAACCAGGCAGGTAGTCTAGTGGTTAGAGTGACAGGAGGCAGGTAGCCTAGTGGTTAGAGTGTAGAGGAGGCAGGTAGCCTAGTGGTTAGAGTGTAGAGGAGGCAGGTAGTCTAGTGGTTAGAGTGTAGAGGAGGCAGGTAGCCTAGTGGTTAGAGTGTAGAGGAGGCAGGTAGCCTAGTGGTTAGAGCGTTGGACTAGTAACTGAAAGGATACAAGATTAAATCCCTGAGCTGACAAGATAGAAATCTGTCTTTCTGCCCCTGAACAAGGCAGTTAACCTCTTAAGTCGACCCGACACGCATGCGTCCCATCTAGCCATCTGGAAATGCAAATGCGCTGACAGCTAAATGCTAATAGCACAGTTAAAACTCAAACGTTCATTAAAACACACATGCAGGGTACTGAATTACAGCTACACTCATTGTGAATCCAGCCAACAAGTCAGATTTTTAAAATGCTTTTCGGCGAAAGCATGAGAAGCTATTATCTGATAGCATGCAACACCCCGAAATACCTGAAGGGGACGTAAACAAAATAATTAGCATAGCCGGCGCAACACAAAACGCAGAAATAAAATATAAAACATTCATTACCTTTGATCTTCTTTGTTGGCACTCCTAGATGTCCCATAAACATCACTATTGGGTCTTTTTTTTCGATTAAATCGGTCCATATATACCCTAAATAACGATCTATGAAGAGTGTGTGATCCAGGAAAAAAGACCGTTTTAAAACGCAACGTCATTTTTTAAAATTAAAAAAGTCTACGATAAACTTTCACACTTCGAAATACTTTTGTAATCCAACTTTAGGTATTAGTAAACATTAATAATCTATCAGATTGATCACGGGCGATGTGTATTCAATAGCTCCACGTCTTCAAATCATGGTAGAAATCTCTTCCAAAACATCCTGTCGGAGAACCGGAAGGAATGGTCTCTCTCTTACTCGTTTGACCAGAAACAAAGCCCAGGCAATTGACAAGACTGGCGACATCGTGTGGAAGCTGTAGGACTTGCAATCTCAGCCCAATGTAATTTGGTTTCCCATAAACAATACATGCAAGTGGCGCATTGATATATTTTCCAGAGTTTGGTGATCAGTTTTCTTAGTGACAGATGACATGACAGGCTCTGTTATAGTCACAGGTGATTTAACCAGTTTTAGAAACGTCAGTGTTTTCTATCCACACATACTAATCATATGCATATACTATATTCCTGGCATGAGTAGCAGGACGCTGAAATGTTGCGTGATTTTTAACAGAATGTTCGAAAAAGTAGAGGGTACACTTAACAGGTTTTAATTAACCCACTGTTCCTAGGCCGTCATTGAAAATAAGAATTTATTCTTAACTGACTTGCCTAGTTAAATAAAGGATAAAATAATGAATAAAAAATGACTCAATATCTACTCAGGAGACAACGCACACAGCAAAGGATCTGGAAAGGGTAACAGAAAACACACCTCTAAAAGGACATCACCTGAGAGGTCATTATGGTCTCTAGGGTGTCACTGCTGTCCTCTGGTGCCAGGTAGAACCATGACAGGTCTCTGGTGACAGGTAGAATCATGACAGGTCTCTGCTGCCCTCTAGTGACAGGTAGAACCATGACAGGTCTCTGGTGACAGGTGGAACCATGACAGGTCTCTGCTGCCCTCTAGTGACAGGTAGAACCATGACAGGTCTCTGCTGTCCTCTAGTGACAGGTAGAACCATGACAGGTCTCTGGTGAACGGTAGAACCACAACAGGTCTCTGCTGCCCTCTAGTAACAGGTAGAACCATGGCAGGTCTCTAGTGACAGGTAGAACCATGACAGGTCTCTAGTGACAGGTAGAACCATGACAGGTCTCTGCTGCCCTCTAGTGACAGGTAGAACCATGACAGGTCTCTGGTGACAGGTAGAACCATGACAGGTCTCTAGTGACAGGTAGAACCATGACAGGTCTCTGCTGCCCTCTGGTGACAGGTAGAACCATGACAGGTCTCTGGTGACAGGTGGAACCATGACAGGTCTCTGCTGTCCTCTAGTGACAGGTAGAACCATGACAGGTCTCTGGTGACAGGTAGAACCATGACAGGTCTCTGATGAAAGGTAGAAACACAACAGGTCTCTGCTGCCCTCTAGTGACAGGTAGAACCATGACAGGTCTCTAGTGACAGGTAGAACCATAACAGGTCTCTAGTGACAGGTAGAACCATAACAGGTCTTTGGTGACAGGTGGAACCATGACAGGTCTCTGCTGGTGAGGTCTCTGCTGCCTTCTAGTGAGAGGTAGAACCATGACAGGTCTCTGGTGACAGGTAGAACCATGACAGGTCTCTGGTGACAGGTAGAACCATGACAGGTCTCTGGTGAAAGGTAGAACCACAACAGGTCTCTGCTGCCATTTCTAGTGACAGGTAGAACCATGGCAGGTCTCTAGTGACAGGTAGAACCATGACAGGTCTCTAGTGACAGGTAGAACCATGACAGGTCTCTGCTGCCCTCTAGTGACAGGTAGAACCATGACAGGTCTCTGGTGACAGGTAGAACCATGACAGATCTCTAGTGACAGGTAGAACCATGACAGGTCTCTGCTGCCCTCTGGTGACAGGTAGAACCATGACAGGTCTCTGGTGACAGGTGGAACCATGACAGGTCTCTGCTGTCCTCTAGTGACAGGTAGAACCATGACAGGTCTCTGGTGACAGGTAGAACCATGACAGGTCTCTGATGAAAGGTAGAAACACAACAGGTCTCTGCTGCCCTCTAGTGACAGGTAGAACCATGACAGGTCTCTAGTGACAGGTAGAACCATAACAGGTCTCTAGTGACAGGTAGAACCATAACAGGTCTTTGCTGCCCTCTGGTGACAGGTAGAACCATGACAGGTCTCTGGTGACAGGTAGAACCATGACAGGTCTCTGCTGTCCTCTAGTGACAGGTAGAACCATGACAGGTCTCTGGTGACAGGTGGAACCATGACAGGTCTCTGCTGCCCTCTAGTGACGGGTAGAACCATGACAGGTCTCTGCTGCCTTCTAGTGACAGGTAGAACCATGACAGGTCTCTGGTGACAGGTAGAACCATGACAGGTCTCTGGTGAAAGGTAGAACCACAACAGGTCTCTGCTGCCTTCTAGTGACAGGTAGAACCATGGCAGGTCTCTAGTGACAGGTAGAACCATAACAGGTCTCTGCTGCCCTCTGGTGACAGGTAGAACCATGACAGGTCTCTGGTGACAGGTAGAACCATGACAGGTATCTGGTGACAGGTAGAACCATGACAGGTCTCTGGTGACAGGTAGAACCATGACAGGTCTCTGGTGAAAGGTAGAACCACAACAGGTCTCTGCTGCCTTCTAGTGACAGGTAGAACCATGGCAGGTCTCTAGTGACAGGTAGAACCATAACAGGTCTCAGCTGTCTCTGGTGACAGGTAGAACCATGACAGGTCTCTGGTGACAGGTAGAACCATACAGGTATCTGGTGACAGGTAGAACCATGACAGGTATCTGGTGACAGGTAGAACCATGACAGGTATTGATGGTTCTGTCGTCTCTATGTATCCTCTAGTGACAGGTAGAACCATGACAGGTCTCTGGTGACAGGTGGAACCATGACAGGTCTCTGCTGCCCTCTAGTGACGGGTTTAGAACCATGACAGGTCTCTGCTGTATCTCTAGTGACAGGTAGAACCATGACAGGTCTCTGGTGAAAGGTAGAACCACAACAGGTCTCTGCTGCCCTCTAGTAACAGGTAGAACCATGACAGGTCTCTGGTGAAAAGTAGAACCATGACAGGTCTCTGGTGACAGGTAGAACCATGACAGGTCTCTGGTGACATAGAACCATGACAGGTCTCTGCTGCCCTCTAGTGACAGGTAGAACCAAGACAGGTCTTTGCTGCCCTCTAGTGACAGGTGGAACCATGACAGGTCTCTGTGACAGGTAGAACCATGACAGGTCTCTGCTGCCCTCTAGTGACAGGTGGAACCATGACAGGTCTCTGGTGACAGGTAGAACTATTGAGGGATCACTGTCTCTGATTGGCTGTTCTGGAATAATAGCAGATTAACTATTGAGGTATCACTGTCTCTGATTGGCTGTTCTATTAATAATACCAGATTTACTATTGAGGGATGACTGTCTCTGATTGGCTGTTCTGGAATAATAGCAGATTAACTATTGAGGGATCACAGTCTCTGATTGATGGTTGTTCTGGAATAATACCAGATTAACTATTGATGGATCACTGTCTCTGATTGGCTGTTCTGGAACAATAGCAGATTAATTATTGTCATCTTCTACTTCATTTAAAATTGAGGCAACAACCAGGCAGTAAATTGTAAGGGGCTTGTTGTTTATGGTTAGTTTGAGTATGAACATCAGTCTAGTATGTTAGGATTTTTTTGTGATTATCTGACAGTTTGTTTTAGCAGTCAGCAGACTCTCAGACAGACGGATGGACTAACGGATGAACGGAAGGACAGAGAGACACAAAATACACACAGCTCTTGTGGGTTGTATTAGGCCTAAACTACCTGAGATGCTCTCAGTACATGCACAGCATCTCTCCCCATTAGCCTGTTGGCCTGTTGGCCATGCTACCCTGTACAGCAGACCAGTGAACTCCATTCCAGTGTTGGTAGAGCCATAGTCCACTGCCAGGTTTCCCAGCAGACCAGTGAACTCCATTCCAGTTGTGTTAGAGCCATAGTCCACTGCCAGGTTTCCCAGCAGACCAGTGAACTCCATTCCAGATGTCTTAGAGCCATAGACCACTGTATTGATGGTTTCCCAGCAGACCAGTGAACTCCATTACAAATATTTATACATTGAGTGTACCAAACATTTGGAACACCTTCCTACTGGTGAGTTGAGTTAAACACCCTTTCACCCTCAGAACAGCCTTAATTAGTCAGAGCACGGTACTCTACAAGGTGTCGAAAGTGTTCCACAGGGCATGGGACTCTACAATGATTATCTGAAAGGGTTCCACAGGGCTATAGTTATGGGACTCTACAAGGTGTTATTGTTCCACTGGGATTGGCCCATGTTGACTCTACAAGGAGTCTCTAGGGTTCCACAGGGCATGGGAGTCTCTCTAAGGTATCTGTATTGGGTTCCACAGGGCATGGGACTCTATTGATGGTTGATTAGCGTTCCACAGGGCATGGGACTCTACAAGGTGGTTGATTAGTCATCTCTATAGTATCTGTATTGATGGTTGATTAGTCGTCTCTATGGTATCTGTATTGATGGTTGATTAGTCGTCTCTATAGTATCTGTATTGATGGTTTATCATGGAGGTCGTCTCTATAGTATCTGTATTGATGGTTGATTAGTCGTCTCTATAGTATCTGTATTGATGGTTGATTAGTCGTCTCTATGGTATCTGTATTGATGGTTTATTATGGAGGTCGTCTCTATGGTATCTGTATTGATGGTTGATTAGTCGTCTCTATGGTATCTGTATTGATGGTTGATTAGTCGTCTCTATAGTATCTGTATTGATGGTTGATTAGTCGTCTCTATAGTATCTGTATTGATGGTTGATTAGTCGTCTCTATAGTATCTGTATTGATGGTTGATTAGTCGTCTCTATGGTATCTGTATTGATGGTTTATTATGGAGGTCGTCTCTATGGTATCTGTATTGATGGTTGATTAGTCGTCTCTATGGTATCTGTATTGATGGTTGATTAGTCGTCTCTATAGTATCTGTATTGATGGTTGATTAGTCGCCTCTATGGTATCTGTATTGATGGTTGATTAGTCATCTCTATAGTATCTGTATTGATGGTTGATTAGTCGTCTCTATGGTATCTGTATTGATGGTTTATTATGGAGGTCGTCTCTATGGTATCTGTATTGATGGTTGATTAGTCGTCTCTATGGTATCTGTATTGATGGTTTATTATGGAGGTCGTCTCTATAGTATCTGTATTGATGGTTGATTAGTCGTCTCTATGGTATCTGTATTGATGGTTGATTAGTCGTCTCTATGGTATCTGTATTGATGGTTGATTAGTCGTCTCTATGGTATCTGTATTGATGGTTGATTAGTCGTCTCTATGGTATCTGTATTGATGGTTGATTAGTCGTCTCTATGGTATCTGTATTGATGGTTGATTAGTCGTCTCTATGGTATCTGTATTGATGGTTGATTAGTCGTCTCTATGGTATCTGTATTGATGGTAGTCGTCTCTTGTGTCTTTGTATTGATGGTTGATTAATGGTATTTTTTAATATGTAATACTCTGTATTGATGGTTGATTCAAATCAAATCATAGTATCAAATTTATTTATATAGCCCTTCGTACATCTAGCTGATATCTCAAAGTGCTGGTACAGAAAGTCAGTCTCTAAAACCCCAATCAGCAAACATTGAGGTGTAAAAGCACGGTGGCTAGGTATCCCTAGAAAGGCCAAAACCTAGGAAGAAACCTAGAGAGGAATCGGGTATGATGGTTGATTAGTCCTCTCTGGCTGTATCTGTATTGAGATTATAACAGACATGACCAAGATGTTCAAATGTTCTGTATAAATGACCAGCATGGTCAAATAATAATGATGGTTGAACAGTTGAAACTGGAGCAGCTCACAGTATCATTGATGGATTGGGGTACAGCAAGGAGCCATCATGTCAGGTATCCTGATGGTTGCACGGTCCTAGGGCTCAGGTCCTCTATGGTATCTGTATTGATGGTTGATTAGAGTCTCTATGGTTCTGTATTGATGGTTGATTAATCAGTCCTCTCTCTGGCTGTCTGTATTGATGGTTGATTATATAGTATCTGTATTGAGAATGGCCAAGATGTTCATGGTATGTTCATAAATGACCATGGCATGGTTGAATAATAGTAAGGCAGTCTCTAGTATCTGAAATGGAGCAGGAGCATGGCCAGGTGGTATCTGGGGACAGCAAGTTGATTAGTCCTCATGTATCTGTATTGATGGGTAGTCCTGGGACATGGTCCTATGGTATCTGTATTGATGGTTGATTAGGCCAGTATTGAAACTGGAGCAGCAGCATGGCCAGGTATCTGTATTGGGGACAGCAAGGAGTCATCATGTCAGGTAGTCCTGGGGCATGGTTCTAGGCTCAGGTCCTCCGAGAGAGTAATCTGTATTGATGGTTGATTACGTCACACTCTAGTATCTTATTGATGGTTGATTAGGTCTCAGGATCTGAAGTATCAGTATAAATGGTTGATTAGCCCCCGTCTCTATGGTATCTATTGCAGCATAAATACTGGTAGGCTGAGACAGGTATTGATGGGGGTCAGGATCTGTATTGATGTGGCCCCATCTTTGAAAACTAGACAATGGGTAAACTCTGTAGGAAGGATATTAGCTATAATCCAAAGGCACTGTCTAGCAGACAGACACTCTCTCTCTCCCCATCTCCACCCCCTCTCTCTCTCCCCATCTCCACCCTCTCTCTCCCTCCCCATCTCCACCCCCTCACTCTCTCCCCATCTCCACCCCCTCACTCTCTCCCCATCTCCACCCCCAACCCCCTCTATTTCTCTCCATCTCTCTGTCTCTCTCTCTTTCACTCACTGTCTTCCTTCCTTCTTTAATAAAGCCAACTAATCGTCTCTATGTGCTTCCATGTATCCAGTTGTCCTTCTCCTCCATCTATTCTCTGAATAATGTAAATACCCCTCATTTTGCTTAATTGAAAATCTCAATTACAACAATATCATTCACGGGCCTTGCATTGACAATCTGTTCCCCACCGCCCACACTAAACCACAATTTGTCATGGAGTTTGTATCCTTGATAGCCATTTAAACCCGGTAAATTGCACTGCTCCGGTCTTGTCATGTTGATAGCTCGCCTTTCTCTCCCCTCCGAGTGGAGATGAATTTATCTCTGGCTGACAACAGTGTTTATTAGAGGGAAGGAAGCCAGGGGAATTGGTGTTCTCTCTCTCTCTCTCTCTCTCTCTCTCTCTCTCTCTCTCTCTCTCTCTCTCTCTCTCTCTCTCTCTCTGTAATTAAAAACTATATTTGACCTGCTATCTTTTTACAGCAAATCATGAAGGATAGCTAACAATGCTAGGATAGCTAACAATGCTAGGATAGCTAACAATGCTAGGATAGCTAACAATGCTGAACAAAAATACTATGCTTTAAAATGGTATGTTTCTGTTAGTTTCAATTGCATACTTTTAGCAGAGTTAATATCGTCCTGTACGAGACAACAAGTAGCATTAGCGTTAACGTTAAATAACGTTAAACATAATGTTACCTCTCCAAAGGTATGAGCAACTTTTGGCCAAATCACAACAAGTATAGCTCCAAAGAGAGGACATGTAGAAATGAAAATCAGTCGCAAATATGGCACAAGTTAGGTAGCTAGCTAGCTAACTCCTTATACCCAAGGTTGACCCCAACATATACTGTTTTGGAATTATTATATTCATAACTGAGGCAGACTAAAGAGACAACCTTGACCTCTCTACCGTAGCTAGCTACATTAGCTAGCCAATGTAATCAAATGAATAAAAGTTACCTGTTTAGTTATAACAGCACAATGTGGCATTGAATTCCCAGTTTCAACAAACACCAGTACAGCACCTTCAGTACAGCACCTTCAGAAAGGATTCAAACTCCTTGACTTTTTCCACAATTTGTTGTGTTATGAAGTGGGATTAAAATGGAATAAATTGTCTTTTTTTGTCAATGATTTACACAAAATACTCTAATGGCAAAGTGGAAGAAAAATAATTAATGTAAAATAAAATACTAATATATTTTGATTAGATAAGTATTTAAACCCCCTGAATCAATACATGCTAAAATCCCCTTTGGCAGGAATTACAGCTGTATGTCTCTAAGAGCTTTGCAAACCTGGATTGTACAACATTTTGCCCATTTATTCTTTTGTAAATTATTCAAGCTGTCAGGGTGTTTTATGATCATTGCTAGACAGCCATTTTGAAGTCTTCCCATAGATTTTCAAGCTGATTTGAGTCAAAACTGTAACTACGCCACTCAAGAACATTCACTGTCGTCTTGGTAAGTAACTCCAGTGTATAATTAGCCTTGCGTCTTTAGTTATTGTCCTGCTGAAAGGTGAATTCATCTCCCAGTGTCTGGTGGAAAGCAGACATAACCAGGTATTCCTCTAGGATTTTGATTGTGCTTATCTATATTCCTTTTCTTTTTATCCTAAAAAAACTCCCTATTTCTTTGCCGATGACAAGCATACCCATAACATGATGCAGTCACCACCATGATTGAATGTATGTACAGTGGTACTCATTGATGTGTTGCGTTGGATTTGCCCCTAACATAATGCTCTGTATTCAGGACATAAAAAATGCATTTATTTGCCACATTTTTTTGAAGTATTCCTTTAGAGCCTTGTTGCAAACAGGATGCATGTTTTGGAATATTTTTATTCTTTACAGGCTTCCTTCTTTTCAATGTCAATTAGTATTGAGGAGTACCTACAATGTTGTTGATCCATCCTCAGTTTTCTCCTTTCACAGCCATTAAACTGTGTAACTACTGGTAACTGGTTTAAAATGACAACTGGCCTCGTGAAATCCCTGAGAGGTTTCCTTCCTCTCCAGACAAACGGATATTTGTAGTGTATTGATACACCATCCAAAGTGTAATTAAAAGGGATGTCGTTCAATGTCGTTTTTTGGAACGGAATAAAAGTGTGCCTGTTACAACACGCTCCTCTACTGCACCTGGCCTCTGGTAAAATCAAAGGGCTGTACGTCCATATTACCTTGATTCGTTGCTTCTCCTGCTCATATCTTCAATAATATTGGGACAATTTCATAGCAATTTCATCCATAGGCAGATGTCCAGCGCTGATGGATGGATAGCATCTAACAGGGAGGTCCTTCGCCTGATGTATCCAATTTTTCTGCTTGGCAATTGTGTCATTCAATTAATGTATTGACATATGATAATGTAGTACATAATAGTATAACACAAGTAAGTAAGCAAAACATTCAATAAACATTATGATTGTAAAGAAGTCATCAGTTCAATCCATATCAATTAACCTACTGGACCTTATCAGTGCTTACATGGAGCACAAAAAAGAAAGATTATTCACTGCATTTTAAGACCCGTGGAAGAGATCTTTGTTGCCTCGACTCGGCCTTGTCTAGGTAGTAATTTGGTGGTCTGTTGATATGCCTCTAGTGGTGTGGGGGCTGTACTTTGACAACGTGGGTAGGGTTATATCCTACCTGTTTGGCTCTGTCTGGGGTGTACATTCAGAAGGAGCCACAGTGTCCTCCGACCCCCAGTCTCAGTCTCCAGTATCTATGCTGCAGTAGTCGGTGTCCTATCTGGCTAAATTATCCTGTCTTATATGGTGTCTTGTGTGAACTTTAAGTATGCACACTAATATTTCTCTCGCTCTCGCTCTCTCTCTCTCTCTCTCTCCCCTCCTTCCTGAGCCCTAGGACCATGACTCAGGACTACCTGGCCGAATGACTACTGGCTGTTCCCAGTCCACCTGGTCATGCTGTTGACCCAGTTCCTGTGGCTATGGAACCCTAAACTGTTCACCAGATGTGTTACCTTGTTCAACCCTGTCTCTCTGTCTCTCCCTCCTTCCCTCCCTCCCTCCCTCCCTCCCTCCCTCCCTCCCTCTCTCTTTCTCTCTCTACCGCACCTGCTGTCTCGACCTCTGAATTCTCAGCTATGAAAAGACAATTGACATTTACTCCTGGGCTTCTGACCTATTGCACCCTCTACAACCACTGTGATTAATATTATCTGACCCTGCTGGTCATCTATGAACCTTTGAACATCTTGAAGAATAATCTGGCCTTAATGTACTCTTATAATCTCTACCCGGACCAGCCAAAAGAGGACTAGTTCCTCTCTAGGTTTCTTCCTAGGTTCCTGCCTTTCTAGTGAATATTTCCTATCCATCGTGGTTCTACATCTGCATTGCTTGCTGTTTGGGGTTTTAGACTGGGTTTCTGTACAGCACTTTGTGACATCTGTTGATGTAAAAAACAGGCTTTATAAATACATTCGATTTGATGCAAATATGGCCTTGCAAAATGTTTCACAATTTTGTTTCATTACAACCTGTAATTTAAATGGATTTTTGTTAGGATTTCATGTAATGGACTTACACAAAATAGTCCAAATTGGTGAAGTGAAATGAAGAAAAAAAATAGTAATACATTTTTTTAAAGAGTTTATTCAGACAAAATGTGGTTTAATTATTTATGTACTATGAGCTGCACTTTGATTGGTCGTAGATGGAAGGCTAGGTTGGTTGTAGATGGAAGGCTAGGTTGGTCGTAGATGGAAGGCTAGGTTGGTCGTAGATGGAAGGCTAGGTTGGTCGTAGATGGAAGGCTAGGTTGGTCGTAGATGGAAGGCTAGGTTGGTCGTAGATGGAAGGCTAGGTTGGTTGTAGATGGTCGTAGATGGAAGGCTAGGTTGGTCTAGATGGAAGGCTAGGTTGGTCGTAGATGGAAGGCTAGGTTGGTTGTAGATGGAAGGCTAGGTCGTAGATGGAAGGCTAGGTTGGTTGTAGATGGAAGGCTAGGTCGTAGATGGAAGGCTAGGTTGGTCGTAGATGGAAGGCTAGGTTGGTCGTAGATGGAAGGCTAGGTTGGTCGTAGATGGAAGGCTAGGTTGGTCGTAGATGGAAGGCTAGGTTGGTCGTAGATGGAAGGCTAGGTTGGTTGTAGTTGGTCGTAGATGGAAGGCTAGGTTGGTCTAGATGGAAGGCTAGGTTGGTCGTAGATGGAAGGCTAGGTTGGTTGTAGATGGAAGGCTAGGTCGTAGATGGAAGGCTAGGTTGGTTGTAGATGGAAGGCTAGGTCGTAGATGGAAGGCTAGGTTGGTTGTAGATGGAAGGCTAGGTTGGTCGTAGATGGAAGGCTAGGTTGCCCAGCAGAGATCTCTCTTTGTCCTTTGAAGAATATGTCTTGTGGTAGAACAGATACGTTGTAGTACCCTGTCTTTCTGAAGAGATTGTCCGTCCTTTAATAGCCCACGTTTACAGCTGCTGTTGCTAACTTGACGTCTAGGATGTATGATTTCTTTACTGAATAAGAGTTCAAAGTTCATACCATTTAAGTCATTTACATTTAAGTCATTTAGCAGACGCTCTTATCCAGAGCGACTTACAAATTGGTGCATTCACCTTGTGACATCCAGTGGAACAGCCACTTTACAATAGTGCATCTAAATCTAAATCTACCAAGTTCTCATACTATAAACTCATAGTTTCTGGCTGGTATAGTCGAAATTCATCCATCCAGCTTGTCGATCGTCCACATTGAAATTTGCCCTTCTAAACGTATGGACAGCAGTCCTCACGTCATCGGGAACACAATTTTAATTTTATTAGGTTGTAGTCATTCAACCATTCGCAACCAGAGCTCACGCTGAGGTTGGCTTAGTTCTGTAGTTGATATTAACCCTTTTAAACGTATGGACAGCAGTCCTCACGTCATCAGGAACACAAGGTTGACTTTTGTCAATGGGCTTTTGTAGTGGTGGAGAGAAGGGCGATCGTTAGTTCACAACCAATGTCTGTTCAGTTGGGCGGGGCCACTGAGTGAGCATAGTTCACTTATGAAAACAATTCTCTCATTTAGAAGCTAAAATTACATTTCATCTGTTCACAAATAGTTTCATATTTAAACATTTAAATTGCACAACAATTCCATGTGAATCTGGTAACTAGAATGTGTAGACTTTCCGAGATACAGTTTATGTCATCCATCAATAATTATGTCTCAGACGACAACTGATCTGACATCATGTTCTTTAAGTACCAACAGATATTTTCAACTGGCTGGATTACCGAAATATGGTTCTGTTCCTAACCTTTTATGTTACCAGACTCTCTATGTTATCAAAGGGCTTTCCAAGAGTCAAATCTGTATAGTTGAGAGAGAAAATGGGGAAAGGTATTTATGGTGGTCATAAACCTCACCAACAGGGCAACAATGTGATGTAAACAGAGAGGTCTACTTTCTTGGGGACCTGAATATTGACTGGTTTTCATCAAGCTGTCCGCTCAAGTGGAAGCTTCTTATTGAAACCAGTGCCTGTAATCTGGTTCAGGTTATTAATCAACCTACCAGGGTGTTTACAAACACTACAGGAACAAGATCATCCACATGTATTGATCACATGTTTACTAATACTGTAGAACTTTGTTCTGAAGCTGTATCCGTACCCATTGAATGCACTGATCACAATATAGTGGCTATATCCAGGAAAGCCAAAGTTCCAAAAGCTGGCCTAAAATACTGTATCAGAGATCATACAGACGATTTTGCTGTGACTCTTATGTGGACAATTTTAAAAATATGTTTGTCTGATGTCATTAATGAGGAGCATCCAGATGCTGCACTTGATGGATTTATGAAATTGCTTCTTCTAATTATTGATAAACATGAACCTGTTAAGGTACTGACTGTTGGAACTGTTAAGGCTCCTTGGATTGATGAGGACTTGAACAACTGTATGGTTGAAAGAGATGGGGCAAAAGGAGTGGCTGATAAGTCTGGCTGCACATCTGACTGGCTGACTAACTGCAACATGAGAAATTATATGACTAAACTCAACAAAAGAAGAAGAAGAAACTGTATTAAGAAGCTCAATGATATTGAGAAATATCGAAAAAAACACTAGAATACTTTAAATTATGGGCGGAAAGATGAATTCAACTCCATCTTTCATTGAATCAGATGGCATATTTATCACAAAAATATTTGATGTTGTTTGAATGAATACTTCATTTGCAAAGTGGGAAAATTTAGGCAGGAAACTGTTACGGTCGTCGGGAGAAGAGGGTCAAGGTGCAGTATTTATAATACTTTTAATAAATATGAAATACTTGAGCAGAAAACAACAACCCGACAAACAAACAGTTCAATACAAAACAGAAAACGACCACAAACAAAAGTGGGAAAACAGGCGACCTACGTATGGTTCTCAATCAGAGACAACGATTGACAGCTGCCTCTGATTGGGAACCATACCAGGCTTAATCATAGAAAACAACACCTAGACATACAACATAGAATACCCACCCACATCACACCCTGACCAAACAAAAAATAGAAACATACAAAGCAATCTACGGTCAGGGCGTGACGGTATCCCCCCCAAATGTGCGGACTCCGGCTGCAAAACCTAAACCCATAGGGGAGGGTCTGGGTGGCCATCTGTCCGCGGTGACGGCTCTGGCACGGGACGTGGACCCCACTCCACCATAGTCTTTGCCCACTTAGGTGGAGCCTTTGGAGCGGCGACCTTCGCCGCCGACCCCGGACTGGGGACCCTTGCCCCGAATAGACGAGAGACTCTGGCAGGGCGTGACACAAACAGTGAGTATTCATTCATAAAAACAAATTAAAGAAAAACATTTGAAGTTTGAATTTTGTAAAGTTAGTGTGGGAGACGTGGAAAAAGTATTGTTATCGATCAATAATGACAAACCTCCTGGCATTGACATCTTAGATGGAAAGGTACTGAGGACGGTAGCTGACTCTATTGCCAATCCTATCTGTCATATCTTTAATCTGATTCTAGAGGAAAGTCTTTGTCCTCAGGCCTGGAGGGAAGCCAAAGTCATTCCACTACCCAAGAGCGATAAAGCTGCCTTTACTGGTTCTAACAGCAGACCAATCAGCTTGCTGACAGCTCTAAGCAAACTTTTGGAGGAAAAAATGTTGGACTAAATACAATGTATTTAGAAATACTATTTCTCTGTAAAGAAATTAACCTGTTACTCCTACCCCCAACTATTTCGAACATTCTGTTAAAAATCGCGCAACATTTCAGCGCCCTGCTGCTCATGCCAGGAATATAGTATATGCATATGATTAGTATGTGTTGATAGAAAACACTCAGACGTTTATAAAACTGGTTAAATCACGGCTGTGACTATAACTGAACGTTCGTTTCATCGAAAAGCGCAGGAAAATCTGATCACTGAAAATTGGAAAATATATCAATGCGCCACTTGCATGAATTGTCTATGGGAAAGCAAATTGCCTGGAGCCAAGATTGCAATTCCTACAGCTTCCACACGATGTCAACAGTCTTGTCATTTGCCTAGGCTTTGTTTCTTGGTCAAACGAAGAAGAGACAACCCATTTCTTCAGGTCTCGGACCAGATATTTTGGTTGAGATTTACCCGGACATTATTTCCAGACGTACCCCTATAGAATATACTTCGCCTCGGGATCAATTTGATCGCTTATTAACGTTTACTAATACCTAAAGTTGCATTACAAAAGTATTTCGAAGTGTTTTGTGAAAGTTTATCGTCGACTTTTTTAATTAAAAAAATGACGTTACGTTATAAGACGATATTTTTTTCAGTTTATCACACAGTCTTCATAGATCGATATCTAGGCTATATATGGACCGATTTAATAAAAAAAAGACCCAATAGTGATTATGGGACATCTAGGAGTGCCAACAAAGAAGATGGTCAAAGGTAATGAATGTTTTATATTTTATTTGTGCGGTTTGTGTAGCGCCGACTATGCTAATTATTTTGTTTACGTCCCCTGCGGGTCCTTTGGGGTGTTACATGCTATCAGATAATAGCTTCTCATGCTTTCGCTGAAAAGTATTTTAAAAATCTGACTTGTTGCCTGGATTCACAACGAGTGTAGCTTTAATTCAATACCCTGCATGTGTATTTTAATGAACGTTTGAGTTTTAACTAGTACTATTAGCATTTAGCATAGTGCATTTGCATTTCCAGATGTCTAGATGGGACGCCTGCGTGTCAGGTAGGAGCAATTAATCACGAGACGAAGTGTTTTCTATAGGGATCCATCTTGAAATACTGTCCGTCTATTTCTCAGCCAAAATATCCGGTCGGAGACCGGAAGAAATGGGCTGTCTCTTGATCGTTTAACCAAGAAACAAATCCTAGGCAAATGACAAGACTATTGACATCGTGTGGAAGCTGTAGGTACTGCAACCTCAGCCATATTTAGTGTCTTTTTAATGTCTTTCGCCCATAACAATGGGTTGAAGCGGCGGATGGATATATTTTTCCACTTTCAGTGATCAGATTTTCCTGCACTTTTCAATGAAACACACGTTATGTTAAAGCCACAGCCGTGATTTAACCAGTTTTATAAACGTCTGAGTGTTTTCTATCCACACATACTAATCATATGCATATACTATATTCCTGGCATGAGTAGCAGGGCGCTGAAATGTTGCGAGATTTTTAACAGAATGTTCGAAAAAATAGGGGGTAAGCTTAACAGGTTAACAAAGAGTTGCAGTCTGTTTTGGAATGGGTGACCAGTAATAAACTGGTCCTGAACATCTCTAGAACTAAGAGCATTGTATTTGTTACAAATCCTTCCCTAAGTTCTAGACCTCAGGTGAATCTGGTAATGAATGGTGTGCCTGTTGAACAAGTTGAGGAGACTTAATTATGTGGTGTTACCTTAGATTGTAAACTATCATGGTCAAAACATATAGATTCAACGGATCAAAAGATGGGGAAAGATCTGTCATTAATAAAGAGATGTTCTGCTTTTTTGACACCACACTCCAAAAAGCAAGTCCTGCAGGCTCTAGTTTTCTCTAATCTTTATTATTTTCCAGTCGTGTGGTCCAGTGATGCAAAGAAAGGCCTAGTTAAGCTGCAGCTGGCCGAGAACAGAGCGGCATGTCTTGCTCTTTATTGTAATCAGAGGGCTGATATAAATACTATGCATGCCAGTCTCTCTTGGCTAAGAGTTGAGGAGAGACTGACTACATCACTTCTTCTTTTGACCCCAACAGAAAATCCACCAGGGGTCTTTTCACAGTCCCCAAATCCAAAACAAATTCAAGAAAGCGGGCCAATTTTGCACTGCCCTATGGGAGTCCCAATCACGGCCGGATGTGATACATATATATATATATATATATATATAGCCTGGATTCAAACCAGGGACTGCAGTGAAGCCTCTTGCACTGAGATGCAGTGTCTCGACGACTGCGCCACTCGGGAGCCCATTTCTATCTCACGATCAACTAGACTACATGTTAGATCCAGTATTTAGCTAAAGCCAAAGGCTCAGGTTGTGATTCACTGCTTCACAGCTCCCTGCACAGAAGGTAATTATGTACAAATCGCCCGTAGTGGTGATATTTATCAAACACAAAGAGACTTATGAGAGCCAATATCAACTAGCTATAGCTCTAGCCCATTTCTGTCTATCTCGAGAGGAGAGGAGAGGAGAGGAGAGGAGAGGGGAGGAGAGGGGAGGAGAGGGGAGGAGAGGAGAGGAGAGGAGAGGAGAGGAGAGGGAGGGGAGGGGAGGGGAGGAGGGAGAGGAGAGGAGAGGAGAGGAGAGGAGAGGAGAGGAGAGGAGAGGAGAGGAGAGGAGAGGAGAGGAGAGGAGAGGAGAGGAGAGGAGAGGAGAGGAGAGGAGAGGAGAGGAGAGGAGAGGAGAGGAGAGGAGAGGAGACCTATAGCTGGGTCTATAGTAAGAAGTCCAGATGTGAGTCACAAAATGTGTTTTCAGAAACTCAGCAGACACATTAAACATACGAATTATCCAGTTCCATTAACTGTGATGCTCCAGTGAGACTGATCTCAGTGTATTACAACATTACCTCTCATCAGACTGATCTCAGTGTATTACAACATTACCTCTCATCAGACTGATCCCAGTGTATTACAACCAGCTACTACGAACACTACATCTCTCTCAACATCTCATAAAGAGAAGATGCTATGACTGCAGATGATGTCTATCTGTTATTATAAATTCACAGGTCGAACCGGGAATTCTGTGGGCTGCTGTGTAACCGTAAACTCAGTGTGCGCGCTGCTGTTTATCTTCCCCCTGCCTGCCTCCACGACCATCTTTGAGGCCCCAGTAGCATTTCTCCTCCCTGCTGATGAAAGAGATTGCTGAGGTCTTACACTAATGAGTAGCCATTATTATTAAATGATGTTTGCGTTTCGTGACCCAGTTTGAGCAGCTATACTAAATCCACAGTCTGTTACAGCTAAAAAAAATGTAGGCACCAGTCAGAAGGAAGGAGTTGGAGATGGAGACTCAAGGAGTTGGAGATGGAGACTCAAGGAGTTGGAGATGGAGACTCAAGGAGTTGAGATGGAGACTCAAGGAGTTTGAGATGGAGACTCAAGGAGTTGGAGATGGAGACTCAAGGAGTTTGAGATGGAGACTCAAGGAGTTTGAGATGGAGACTCAAGGAGTTGGAGATGGAGACTCAAGGAGTTGGAGATGGAGACTCAAGGAGTTGGAGATGGAGACTCAAGGAGTTGGAGATGGAGACTCATGGAGTTGTTTCACGTGAGTGAGTGAGTGAGTGAGTGAGTGAGTGAGTGAGTGAGTGAGTGAGTGAGTGAGTGAGTGAGTGAGTGAGTGAGTGAGTGAGTGAGTGAGTGAGTGAGAGTTTCACTGGAGTGTTAGATGCATCAGACAGACAGACAGACAGACAGACAGACAGACAGACAGACAGACAGACAGACAGACAGACAGACAGACAGACAGACAGACAGACAGACAGACAGACAGACAGACAGACAGACAGACAGACAGACAGACAGACAGACAGACAGACAGACAGACAGACAGACAGACAGACAGACAGACAGACAGACAGACAGACAGACAGACAGACAGACAGACAGACAGACAGACAGACAGACAGACAGACAGACAGACAGACAGACAGACAGACAGACAGACAGACAGACAGAGAACATTCCATTCACGGTTCACTGACGTTGCCATTGTTGTTGTTTTTCTGGGAAAATTCTTAGTCTATTACCATTATATGATAAATACACGTACAGACTAATATATGGAATGTACTCATATTGAAGGGGAATGAAAACACAAATACATATTATTTTTTCTATGAAAAATGTTTTGAATTTGGCAGATGTATCGAAAACATATTTATAACCTCAGCAAATAAAGAAAAAATAAACATTGCTTTTTCAGGACTCTGTCTTTCAAAGATAATTCATAAAAATACAAATAACTTCACAGATCTTCATTGTAAAGGGTTTAAACACTGTTTCCCATGCTTGTTCAATGAACCATAAACAATGAATGAACACGCACCTGTGAAACGGTCATTAAGACATGAACAGCTTACAGATGGGAGGCAATTAAGGTCACAGTTATGAACATTTAGGACACTAAAGAGGCCTTTCTACTGACTCTGAAAAACATGAAATGAAAGATTCCCAGGGTCCATGCTCATCTATGTCAACGTGCCTTAGGCATGCAGCAAGGAGGCATGAGGACTGCAGATGTGGCCAGGGAAATAAATGGCAATGTCCGTACTGTGGCATAAGACTTCGCTTCACTGACGAATCAAGGTTTTGTCTCACCAGGGGTGAATGGTCAGATTTGCGTTTATGGACGAAGGAATGAGCGTTACACTGAGGCCTGTACTCTGGAGCGGGATTGATTTGGAGGTGGAGGGTGAGTCATGGTCTGGGGCGGTGTGTCACAGCATCATCGGACTGAGCTTGTTGTCATTGCAGGTAGGTAATCTCAACGCTGTGCGTTACATGGAAAACATCCTCCTCTCTCATGTGGTACCCTTCCTGCAGGCTCATCCTGACATGACCCTCCAGCATGACAATGCCACCAGCCATACTGCTCGTTCTGTGCATTATTTCCTGCAAGACAGGAATGTCAGTGTTCTGCCATGGCCAGTGACGAGCCCAGATCTCAATCCCATTGAGCACTGGGACCTGTTGGATCGGAGGGTGAGGGCTAGGGCCGTTCCCCCCAGAAATGTCCGGGAACTTGCAGGTGACTTGGTGGAAGAGTGTGGTAACATCTCACAACAGGAACTGGAAAATCTGGTGCAGTCCATGAGGGGGAGATGCACTGCAGTACTTAATGCAGCTGGTGGCCACACCAGATACTGACTGTTACTTTTGATTTTGACTCCCCTTTGTTCAGAGACACATTATTCCATTTCTGTTAGTCACATGTCTGTTGAACTTGTTCATGTCTCAGTTGTTGAATCTTGTTATGTTCATACACATATTTACACATTTTAAGTTTGCTGAAAATAAACGAGTTGACAGTGAGAAGACATTTCTTTTTTTGCTGAGTTTAGATCGTTTCATTAATTAGAGTAAGATAAAATTATATCTGAATATTGGGACTATGTGTTTCCATCCACTAGGGGACAAAATACTTCTGTTAGGACTGTGTTTTCCATCTCCAGCCACTAAGGGGCAGACATCTCTGGTGGGACTATGTGATTTCCATCTCCAGCCACAAGGGGACAGAAGACTTCCGGTAGCACTATGCGTTTTCCATCTCCAGCCACTAGGGGGCAGACATCTTTGGTGGGACTATGTGATTTCCATCTCTAGCCACTAGGGGGCAGAAGACACTGGTTGGCCTACTTTTCCTTTAGATAATAAAATACATGGATTTATTTCATATTCAATCTGATTTCTCTCTTTGTCTGCTGAAGTGGAAGGAAAACAGAGCTCTGAATCAGTGCTTTTGTTTCAACGATTGAGATGTTTCATTATGTTGTCTAATCAAAAAACTATAATTCAGTCAGAATTTCAAGCACATTCATTACCCTGGTAAATAACGATTCTCTAATCGTCTCTCTCCTATAACAAAACAATGTCTCTATTGAACTATTGCCTAACATTGCTACAATATCATATAGAGCCAGTGTATTGCAGTGACTCAGTGACACCGTGTGGCTATGAGCCAGGATGAGACAGTACTCAGGGACACCGTGTGGCTATGAGCCAGGATGAGACAGTACTCAGTGACACAGTGTGGCTATGATCCAGGATGAGATGGTACTCAGTGACATTGTGTGGCTACGAGCCAGGATGAGACAGTACTCAGTGACATTGTGTGGCTACGAGCCAGAATGAAAACGGTACTCAGTGACATTGTGTGGCTACGAGCCAGGATGAGACGGTACTCAGGGACACCGTGAAGCTATGAGCCAGTGTATTGCAGTGACTCAGTGACATCGTGTGGCTATGAGCCAGTGTATTGCAGTGACTCAGTGACATCGTGTGGCTATGAGCCAGGATGAGAGGAGAGTTATGAAGTTTCTGCGAATACACCTAAAGACAACCCACTTTCTGGAACATTGAACTTCATCCAAACCACGGTAGTAAATCAAAATTTAACTTACATACAACAACACACTTTCTGTTGGAAAACACATGACATTAATCACACAGTACTGAATTAAAACCCAGCCATACCCTCGTGCTTTATGCAAAGGGTTCCTCTGAAACATTGTCTCTCTCCCAAAGACTGTGTCCCCATACTCCTTATAGATGACCCCAATGTTTAATCTATTCCCCAACATCACAGATAGAAGAGATATTTAGCCTAGTCCTCTTCAAACATGGGCTCTATTTAATCTGGTGAGACGAAGCGTTACTGATTGAAACACTGCAAACACTGTCGGCTCGACCTGGAAGCGTTACTGATTCCACTATGGAAAATATGAAAAGGTAATTCCAGGTCGAGCCGACAGTGTTTGCAGTGTTTCAAACGTGAATGAAGCCTCTGCTGAAGTGGGAACGTTACCCTTTATTAAATCACGCTGTTACGCTGAATTTTCACGTCCGCGTGTTGATTAGAGGCCCTAATGGTTTTTGGGACTCATCCCAGTGTTACACCACTTTCATACAGTATGGATTTTCTTTGACAGGAAGTTACGCTGAGACCAATAAGCATTATAATTATGCAAATCCCCTGTGACACTAAACAAGTGTATTTTTAAATTTTACCTTTATTTAACCAGGCAAGTCAGTTAAGAACATATTCTTATTTTCAATGACGGCCTGGGAACAGTGGGTTAACTGCCTGTTCAGGGGCAGAACGACAGATTTGTACCTTGTCAGCTCAGGGGTTTGAACTCGCAACCTTTCGGTTACTAGTCCAAAGCTCTAACCACTAGGCTACGCTGTATAATTTTATAAAAAGCGTAGTGTGACTGCGTTTCAGACACACTGCTTTCCCATCCAGTTCAGACACACTGCTTTCACTGCTTTCCCATCCAGTCCAGACACACTGCTTTCCCATCCAGTCCAGACACACTGCTTTCCCATCCAGTCCAGACACACTGCTTTCCCATCCAGTCCAGACACACTGCTTTCCCATCCAGTCCAGACACACTGCTTTCCCATCCAGTCCAGACACACTGCTTTCCCATCCAGTTCAGACACACTGCTTTCCCATCCAGTCCAGACACACTGCTTTCCCATCCAGTCCAGACACACTGCTTTCCCATCCAGTCCAGACACACTGCTTTCCCATCCAGTCCAGACACACTGCTTTCCCATCCAGTCCAGACACACTGCTTTCCCATCCAGTTCAGACACACTGCTTTCACTGCTTTTCCCATCCAGTCCAGACACACTGCTTTCACTGCTTTCCCATCCAGTCCAGACACACTGCTTTCACTCCTTTCCCATCCAGTCCAGACACACTGCTTTCCCATCCAGTCCAGACACACTGCTTTCCCATCCAGTTCAGACACACTGCTTTCACTCCTTTCCCATCCAGTCCAGACACACTGCTTTCCCATCCAGTCCAGACACACTGCTTTCCCATCCAGTTCAGACACACTGCTTTCACTGCTTTCCCATCCAGTCCAGACACACTGCTTTCCCATCCAGACACACTGCTTTCCCATCCAGTCCAGACACACTGCTTTCCCATCCAGTTAAGACACACTGCTTTCCCATCCAGTCCAGACACACTGCTTTCCCATCCAGTTCAGACACACTGCTTTCACTGCTTTCCCATCCAGTTCAGACACACTGCTTTCCCATCCAGTTCAGACACACTGCTTTCCCATCCAGTTCAGACACACTGCTTTCCCATCCAGTCCAGACACACTGCTTTCCCATCCAGTCCAGACACACTGCTTTCCCATCCAGTCCAGACACACTGCTTTCCCATCCAGTCCAGACACACTGCTTTCCCATCCAGTCCAGACACACTGCTTTCCCATCCAGTCCAGACACACTGCTTTCCCATCCAGTCCAGACACACTGCTTTCCCATCCAGTTCAGACACACTGCTTTCCCATCCAGTCCAGACACACTGCTTTCCCATCCAGTTCAGACACACTGCTTTCCCATCCAGTTCAGACACACTGCTTTCCCATCCAGTTCAGACACACTGCTTTCCCATCCAGTCCAGACACACTGCTTTCACTGCTTTCCCATCCAGTTCAGACACACTGCTTTCCCATCCAGTTCAGACACACTGCTTTCCCATCCAGTCCAGACACACTGCTTTCACTGCTTTCCCATCCAGTTAAGACACACTGCTTTCCCATCCAGTTCAGACACACTGCTTTCCCATCCAGTTCAGACACACTGCTTTCCCATCCAGTCCAGACACACTGCTTTCCCATCCAGTCCAGACACACTGCTTTCCCATCCAGTCCAGACACACTGCTTTCCCATCCAGTCCAGACACACTGCTTTCCCATCCAGTCCAGACACACTGCTTTCACTGCTTTCCCATCCAGTCCAGACACACTGCTTTCCCATCCAGTTCAGACACACTGCTTTCACTGCTTTCCCATCCAGTTCAGACACACTGCTTTCCCATCCAGTCCTACACGATTATGTCCACTGCGACTAGTTGTGTTGCCGCGCTGGATAACATATGGCTGTCCTGAAAGAAGCATATCTCACACATCATCACTAAACCAGCCAGAATGCGATGAATTAGGGAATAGACTACGGAGCACTGAGGTGAAATAACTCACAGGAAAAGGATCAAATTAGAGTCAAATTCACCCACCGTCTTGTGCCAGAAATCTTTATCCTTTAAGTCCACTCTGTCTCATTTCACAGGATTGACCTTGTTATTTCATTAAGCCTCATCAGACTGTTTTTCTGTGTCAGAAATTGCACCCTATTCCCTTTCCACATTGTCTACCACCTGTTAAACAATCTACCACAAGCCCAAGGTCTCTCCCCTGGGTAGAGACAGAATGTCCTGTAAGGAACACAGTATTCCAGCCAGTCTGACGATAGCTCCATTAGTTTCTAACAAGGAACAGAAAGTCCTTCTAATTCTGGATGAAAACTACACACATTACATTCAGTACTATGATTATAATAAGATACATACATCCATACAGTAACATAATAGTATTCTGTTTAGTTATAGTTCTAATTTAAATGTATACGTAATTTAGTAATTATTCATAAAAATCCCTTAACACTTCAATGCAAAACTCTTAACTCATAATATGACACCAATGTAGAGATTCATCACCTCGGAAGTACACAACACACTCCCTGCCTCTCATCATGACCCATCCGGACATTACCGAGAAAAAAAATTGGCATTTGGAAAGAAGTACAATTTCTTGCATCAACCAACACATTAACAAGGCATCGGATAAAAAAGGACAGCAGGTAGCCTAGTGGGTTACAGCGTTGGGATATTAACCAAAAGGTTGCAAGATCGAATCCCCTGAGCTGATTTAACAGTATAACTTTAGACCGTCCCCTCGCCCATACCCGGGTGTGAACCGGGGACCCTCTGCACACATCAACAACAGTCACCCACGAAGCATCGTTACCCATCGCTCCACAAAAGACCGAAACGCTATTTAGCGCGCACCGCTAACTAAGCTAGCCGTTTCACATCCGTTGCCACTGACAAGGTAAAAATCTGTTGTTCAGCAGGTCGCCTAGTGGTTAGAGTGTAGAGGAGGCAGGTCGCCTAGTGGTTAGAGCATTGGGATAGTAACCGGAAGGTTGCAAGAGCGGATCCCCTGAGCAGACAAGGTAAAAATCTGTCGTTCTGCCCCTGGACAAGGCACTGATCCTAGGCTGCATTGTAAATAAGAATTTGTTCTTAAACTGACTTGCCTACTTAAAGAAAGGTTCAATAACACACATAAACCTGCCTACACATAGTTTGAAGTACAATACCAACATAAATTACTGTAGTAGGTCAAAGCTGTCTTCCTTGGTAGATCATAGGAATTCCCTGTATTTTTCAGCTTCAGACCAATGGTTATTTGAGGAAGGGTGTTTTGTAATGCTTTGTGCCTGAGCATTACTGTCTCCGTTAGTGTTTATCGAACTTAACCAATCAGGATATGGAGTAAAAAAATAAAAAAGTCGATGCCCCGGTAGAATTGCGTAATATAAAGTATCCCCATCAAAATCGGTCAGTTTAGGCTTGAGATACTGTTTTGTATTGGATGGGTCTCAATCTACCACTTCCACATATGAGGTGAAAGGTGACAGAGCCAGAGCAGTGTTTATCAGACCTTGAGACAAAACCGAAAAATCGGTCATCTCACAAAATTGTCTGTAGAGTTGGAAAGGCTGATTATGATATATATATATATGCCATTTAGCAGATGCTTTTATCCAAAGCGACTTACAGTCATGTGTGCATACATTCTACGTATGGGTGGTCCCGGGGATCGAACCCACTACCCTGGCGTTACAAGCACCATGCTCTACCAACTGACTCGTCTCAAGACATTAAAGCCGATCTGCCAACCTCTATCTGTAGCGTCAGAACGGTTTGGGCTAAAGGAGAGACTCTCGCAAACATTTAGATGTCGGCTGTTTTGCTGTAGGACAACCACAGGCCTCACGAGACTGGTCTGAAGGTCGCTCGTCTGAAGGTCCCCCGGGAACAGTTGAAGAAAATTATTGAAGTGCAATATAGAGTAAATGGAGACTGTTTAGTGAAACAATATAGAGTAAATGGAGACTGTTTAGTGAAACAGATAAAGGGTTAAATACATGTTAAAAAATCAAATTATTATGTTTCATCATGTTTCTTGTATGTACGACTGGTGATATAACTACCTCCTACCTGTACACAGGTCTAGTAGTATACTATGTGTTTGGAACGTATTACAGAAACGATCAGATATATCTTGTTATTATCTCGAGATATCATTTTTTTTGCAAGCACAGAGTTTCTGCTGGACATTACAGGGCGTGTCTCCTTATACAGTGCTAAATTGTCGCGTGCCTCTTCGGTCACCCAGAGTTGGTCACTTGTGGGCGTGCTGGCAGCACATAGCAGCACGTGTCTCTCAGAAATAAGACAATTTATAACAAATTTCCTTTTGCTATGTTTTTGGGGCACACAGCTGGTATAACCTAGAGGAGGGGAGGGGTTCACCCACACAGTTGGTATAACCTAGAGGAGGGGAGGGGTTCACCCACACAGCTGGTATAACCTAGAGGAGGGGAGGGGTTCACCCACACAGCTGGTATAACCTAGAGGTGGGGAGGGGTTCACCCACACAACTGGTATAACCTAGAGGAGGGGAGGGGTTCACCCACACAACTGGTATAACCTAGAGGAGGGGAGGGGTTCACCCACACAGCTGGTATAACCTAGAGGAGGGGAGGGGTTCACCCACACAGCTGGTATAACCTAGAGGAGGGGAGGGGTTCACCCATAATAATAATAATAAATGCCATTTAGCAGACGCTTTTATCCAAAGCGACTTACAGTCATGTGTGCATACATTCTACGTATGGGTGGTCCCGGGGATCGAACCCACTACCCTGGCGTTACAAGCGCCATGCTCTACCAACTGAGCTACAGAAGGACCACCCACACAGCTGGTATAACCTAGAGGAGGGGAGGGGTTCACCCACACAGTTGGTATAACCTAGAGGAGGGGAGGGGTTCACCCACACAGCTAGTATAACCTAAAAACCTGGCACACGGCAGAGAGCACCAGGTCCCCTTCCTGGTCGTCGTGCTCATCCTCATGAAGTTACACAGGACACAGGTAGCCTTTCACACACCTGAATTCCTCCAGGAGGCAGTCCCAGATGGCCCTGGTCACCCAACCATGCCGTGCCCTACACAGAGGACTGAGAACCCCTGCTCTTGGGACACAACATGTGCACCCATTGGGTCCGGAGGACTGAGAACCCCTGCTCTTGGGACACAACATGTGCACCCATTGGGTCCGGAGGACTGAGAACCCCTGCTCTTGGGACACAACATGTGCACCCATTGGGTCCGGAGGACTGAGAACCACTGCTCTTGGGACACAACATGTGCACCCATTGGGTCCGGAGGACTGAGAATCCCTGCTCTTGGGACACAACATGTGCACCCATTGGGTCCGGAGGACTGAGAATCCCTGCTCTTGGGACACAACATGTGCACCCATTGGGTCCGGAGGACTGAGAATCCCTGCTCTTGGGACACAACATGTGCACCCATTGGGTCCGGAGGACTGAGAATCCCTGCTCTTGGGACATTCATTGGGACCTCTGCAGATAGGCTTCCACTAATTGTCTACATTACCTGGTTCTTGGGACAATCACAACATCACCCTGAAGAAGGACAGTGATGCCCAAACATTGGTGATTTATTACATTACTGGGAGTTTATATATTTAGAGCGTGTGACTCTAGTCATTTATTTATATTTAGACTGGTGCTGTATATATATATATTATATTTTATATATTATTTATATTTATTATATTATGTATATTTATTATATTATGTATATTTATATATTTAGAGCGTGTACTATAGTCATATTATATTTATATTTATGTATATTTATGGTATGTATATATATTTATATATATTATTTATATTTATATATATATTATTTATATATTTATATATATATTATGTATATTTATATATATATATATATTATTTATATGTATATTTTATATATATATATTATTTATATGTCTATTTATATATATATATTATATATATTTATATATTATTTATATGTATATTTATATATATATTTATATGTCTTATATATATATATATATTATATATATATATATATATATATATATATATATTATATATGTCTATTTATATATATATATTATTTATATGTCTATTTATATATATATATTATTTATATGTCTATTTATATATATATATATTATTTATATGTATATTTATTTATATATATATATTATTTATATATTATATATATATTATATATATATATATTTATATGTATATTTATTTATATATATATATATTATTATTTATATGTCTATTTATATATATATATTATTTATATGTATATTATATTTATATATATATTATTTATATGTCTATTTATATATATATATTATTTATATGTCTATTTATATATATATATTATTTATATTTATATGTCTATTTATATATATATATTATTTATATGTCTATTTATATATATATATTATTTATATTTATATATTATATATATATATATATTATTTATATGTATATTTATATTATTTATATATATATATTTATATGTATATTTATATATATTTATATATATATTATTTATATATTATTTATATTATATATATATATATATATACAGACCAGTCTAAAGTCTGGGGAAACCTACTCATTCAAGGGTTTTTCTTAATTTTTGACTATTTTCTACATTGTAGAATAATGACAAGAGTGTGCAAAGCTGCCATCAAGGCAAAGGGTGACTACTCTTTGAAGAGTCTCAAATCTAAAATTGTATTTTGATTTGATTAACAATTTTTTGTTTACTACATAATTCCATATGTGTTATTTCATAGTTTTGATGTCTTCACTACTGTTCTACAATGTAGAAAATAGGAAATGTAAAGAAATACACATGAATGAGTAGGTGTGTCCATACGTTTGACTGGTCCTGTATATGTGTACAAAAATAATATATATTTGAGGGATTGGAAATGATGCAGACAATCTATCTGTGGTATAAAAGCTGATTAAAGTGGTTCAGACCGTACTACTATTGACATGTGAATGAAACGGAGGACGGATTAAACTGTTTACCATTTAATAACACAGAGCTTCATGTGAACTTGCTATGCTGAATTCTTGACGCACAACCAAACGTAAAAATGTTTTAAAAACTTTGTTTCTATTGAACATGCCATACTAATAAAGGCATTTTAATGAATTATATGATTGATGATAATCCTTTCTTTTTTTTATTCACCCCTTTTACCAAAGAGCACCTTCTCTCTACCACAATGTACTATTGTGTACCTTAGTAGCGCTTCCCTTCCCTCCATCCCTTCCCTCCTCTTTATACTCGTACATACCATCGTTGGAATATCTGAGTGGCAGGTTTCACCACACATTACAACTCAGTCCTCTTAATGTGGTGTGTGTGTGTGTTTTCTTGACCTTGTGAACCAGACTGTGGCTTTGCTTTCCCACAAGTCCTTGGTTCTCAGGAGGTCTCTGTGTCCTTGGTTCTCAGGTAGTCTCTGTGTCCTTGGTTCTCAGGTAGTCTCTGTGTCCTTGGTTCTCAGGTAGTCTCTGTGTCCTTGGTTCTCAGGTAGTCTCTGTGTCCTTGGTTCTCAGGTAGTCTCTGTGTCCTTGGTTCTCAGGAGGTCTCTGTGTCCTTGGTTCTCAGGTAGTCTCTGTGTCCTTGGTTCTCAGGTAGTCTCTGTGTCCTTGGTTCTCAGGAGGTCTCTGTGTTTCAACTTTCTCTTACACACACATACAGACACACACACACACACGCCCATACACGTGAAAAAAAAGAGAGATCGACAGAGAGATGTGACCAAGATGACTACTTTTTGACTGAGCTGTGTACTGTCAAACTGAACCCTGACCTTCAAATGGCTCATTTTCCCTCTGAGACGTGGTTATAGTGTAGCAGAGATTCCTGCCTACAGTATAGACATCTGCATTATGTCTCTTTGTCCATCAACCAACCTGATGTTGCACAAAGTGGTACCTATCAGATGTCTAGGCAATTCACTCCATCACCTGCCAGTAAAAACAATGTGGACATAATCACTCCCCATGAAACGATATGCTATTTCCATCTACCACCCATCTAAAACCATATGTGGACATAATCACTTCCTATAAATGATATGCTATTTCCAACTACCATCCATCAACTGGCACAGTAAATGCAGAGGGGAAAGCTTTTATGGAACAGTTTTGTACTTTGTGAAAATAACAGTGACTCATTAGCCCGGGCTGGAGCAGGGACTGGAGTTGGGGCTACCCCGGACTGGAGTTGGGACTGGAGTTGTGGCTACCCCGGACTGGAGTTGGGGCTACCCGGGACTGGAGTTGTAGCTACCCCGGACTGGAGCAGGGACTGGAGTTGGGGCCACGTCCAAAATTGCAAACTATTTCCTTATAGTCCACATCTTTTGACAAGGGCCAATAGGGAATAGTCGTAGTGTTGGGGAGGACATTCCTTTTGAACACAGTAACGACAAACATTCTGTTTTCTGATGACGCACAAGGACAATCAGCTATTGCCAGGAATTCCCCTGTGTCTACACTCCTTCGTGTCCACCCTGTGACCCCACTCCTTCTTCTCCACCCTGTGACCCCACGCCTTCTCCACCCTGTGACCCCACGCCTTCTCCACCCTGTGCCCCCACGCCTTCTCCACCCTGTGACCCCACGCCTTCTCCACCCTGTGACCCCACTCCTTCATTTGACCCCACGCCTTCTCCACCCTGTGACCCCACGCCTCTCTCCACGCCTTCTCCCCTGTGACCCCACTCCCCTTCTCCACCCTGTGACCCCACGCCTTCTCCACCCTGTGACCCCACTCCTTCTTCTTCTTCTCCACCCTGTGACCCCACTCCTTCGTCTCCACCCTGTGACCCCACTCCTTCGTCTCCACCCTGTGACCCCACTCCTTCGTCTCCACCCTGTGACCCCACTCCTTCTCCACCCTGTGCCCCCACTCCTTCTCCACCCTGTGACCCCACTCCTTCTCCACCCTGTGACCCCACTCCTTCTCCACCCTGTGCCCCCACTCCTTCGTCTCCACCCTGTGACCCCACACCTTCATCTCCACCCTGCAGTTTACACAGCAGTGTATGGTAGTTTACAGTATTTTACAGTAGTTTATAATAGTTCTGACAAACTAAGCAAAAGGAGAAAAAGCAGAAGCTGTGAAAATGTCAACTGTAGCCTGTCCATCTGCACTGTCCGTCAGTAAATCTGAGTCTCTGACCATGTGTGTTGGTTGGTTTCCCCTGGGCGGTGATCTATCAGAGTTTAGTCTGGCAGCCATCTTGCCTTTCTTCTCTTTGTTCGGCTCCATGTGGCTCTCCTTCCTGGAAGTCTCTCTCTCTCTCCTAGTTGCCTTTAAGACTCCCACTCTGTTTTTGGAAAAAGCAGAGGACATCGTGAGAGGATCCGTCCTCAGCCCTGTCTGTCTCCAACACAGTTCCCGGTTTAAAAATACCATCCAGCCCTGGATGAAGCAGAGAGCACAGAATGGGGGAAAATACTTACAGGAATAGCCTCGCATGATGGGGGAAAACGGTAAATGGTTTCATTGCAGTTACTGTCGTCATCGTTAAATCTGACATTAACAAAACATAGCAGGGCAATTTACACTTCACCCAGATGGTAAATGTCGAGGCAGGGAGCGCTGAAGTAAACGAGAAATACCACAAGACAGAGAGGGACCAGACCAGCACGGTTCCAGCATCTACAACAGTGGCAGTCCTCTCCTCTCCACAGACACGCAACAGAGGCCTCAGGGAGGATGAAACAGTGTATTGCGGCATGTCTTTTAATCTCTAGCCAGAGGGTGTAATGTTTAGGGATTAGGGTGAGCCAGCTAAACGACCGCAGCTGGCTTTGTCTTGGGGTGCCGCGGTCACCAGAGGACGACTGGTACTGCTCTGGGACAGCTACTAGTTCGTCGCTGGGTGAAGGATGGCAAAAGGGTCACACAAGCAAGGTCACAATATACACCACCACTCCCCCACTCCACCACCACTCCCCCACTCCACCACCACTCCACCACTCCCCCAAACTCTCACTCCACCACCACTCCCCCACTCCACCACCACTCCACCACTCCCCCAAACTCTCACTCCACCACCACTACCCCACACTCTCACTCCACCACCACTACCCCACACTCCCACTCCACCACCACTCCACCACTCCCCCACTCCACCACCAGGATCCACCACTCCCCCACTTTCCACCACCACTCCACCACTCCCCCACTCCACCACCACTCCACCACCACTACCCCACACTCCCACTCCACCAGGATCCACTCCCCACTCCCCCACTCCACCACCACTCCACCACTCCCCCCACTCCAACACTCCAACACCACTCCACCACTCCCCCACTCCAACACTCCAACACCACTCCCCCACACTCCCACTCCACCACTCCCCCACTCCACCACTCCCCCACTCCACCACTCCCCCACACTCCCACTCCACCACTCCACCACTCCACCACTCCACCACCACTCCCCCACTCCACCACTCCCCCACTCCACCACTCCACCACCACTCCACCACTCCCCCACTCCACCACTCCCCCACTCCACCACTCCACCACACTCCCACTCCACCCACCCCCACTCCACCACTCCACCACCACTCCACCACTCCCCCACCCACTCCACCACTCCCCCACTCCACCACTCCACCACCACTCCACCACTCCCCCACTCCACCACTCCACCACCACTCCCCACTCCACCACCACTCCACCACTCCCCCACTCCACCCACCACTCCCTCACTCCACCACTCCACCACCACTCCACCACTCCCCCCTCACTCCACCACTCCACCACCACTCCACCACTCCCCCACTCCACCACTCCACCACCACTCCACCACTCCCCCACTCCACTCCACCACCACTCCACCACTCCCCCACTCCACCACTCCACCACCACTCCACCACACTCCCACTCCACCACTCCCCCACTCCACCACTCTACCAATCTGTCATGTTTACAGACTGCCCCTACCAATATGTCATGATTGGAGACTGTCCGTACCAATCTTTCCTTTTGTACCTTGTGTTTTCATCTTCGCTGTCCATTCTTCCAGAAGTTCTTCAAGCTTCTGACTTTGAAAACAACGTTTCAAACTAGCTCCAGATCTATGTTGTCATAACCTACAGTGCAGCCAGACAGACGGACAGACAGACAGTTGGTGGGTGGCCGTGTACATGGTAAACAAACATAGAACAGAGAAACATTTTGGTCCGGGGCCAGCGAACACAAATGACTGAGGAGCAACGCGACTTGGACGAGGGAGAGTCAATAAACAGGACGGGAATTGACACTAACAGACGGAGGGAACGGAAGCCGAACCACGTCTGACCTTTCGCCAACAGGGGGGGGGATCTACCCCCCCAGCTCTACTGTCTGTTCCACAGGAAGGCTATGACATCAGTATCTGTATCGACACCCAAATGGCACCCTATTCCCTATATAGTGCACTACTTTAGTCCTAGAGTCCTATGGCACCCTATTCTGTATATAGTGCCTCTACCTCTACCTCTACCACTACTTCTACCTCTACCAGTACCTCTATCTCTACCAGTACCTCTACCACTATCAGTACCACTTCCTCTATCTCTACCACTTCCTCTACCACTACCACTACCTCTATCACTACCTCTACATCTACCTCTACCACTACATCTACAACTATCTATATCTCTACCACTACCACTGTCTCTACCACTATCTCTATCACTATATCTACCTCTACCACTATCTCTACCTCTACGCCTATCTATATCTCTACCACTACCACTACCTCTAACTCTACCACCACCTCCACCTCTATCTCTACCAGTACCTCTAACACTACCTCTACCACGACCAGGACCAGTTCATCTATCTCTACCACTTCCTCTACCAAATCAAATCAAAATCAAATCAAATTTATTTATATAGCCCTTCGTACATCAGCTGATATCTCAAAGTGCTGTACAGAAACCCAGCCTAAAACCCCAAACAGCAAACAATGCAGGTGTAAAAGCACGGTACCACTACCACTATCTCTACCAGTACCACTACCACTACCTCTACCACTACCTCTACCTCTACCACTATCTCTACCACTACCACTACCACTACCTCTACCACTACCTCTACCACTACCTCTACCTCTACCACTATCTCTACCAGTACCACTACCTCTACCACTACCTCTATCTCTACCAGTACCACTACCACTACCTCTACCTCTATCTCTATCTCTACCAGTACCACTACCTCTACCTCTACCACTACCTCTACCTCTACCACTATCTCTACCACTACCACTACCACTACCACTACCTCTACCACTACCTCTACCACTACCTCTACCTCTACCACTATCTCTACCAGTACCACTACCTCTACCTCTACCAGTACCTCTACCTCTACCAGTACCACTACCTCTACCACTACCTCTACCTCTACCACTATCTCTACCAGTACCACTACCTCTACCAGTACCACTTCCTCTATCTCTACCACTTCCTCTACCACTTCCTCTACCTCTACCTCTATCACTACCTCTACATCTACCTCTACCACTACATCTACAACTATCTATATCTCTACCACTACCACTGTCTCTACCAGTACCTCTACCACTACCTCTACCTCTACCTCTACCAGTACCTCTACCTCTACCAGTACCACTACCTCTACCACTACCTCTACCTCTACCTCTTCCACTATCTCTACCAGTACCACTACCTCTACCAGTACCTCTACCTCTACCAGTACCACTTCCTCTACCTCTACCTCTATCACTACCTCTATCTCCCATAGATCCCTCTGGTCCCATAGAGCCCTCTGGTCCCATAGAGCCCTCTGGTACCATAGAGCCCTCTGGTACCATAGAGCCCTCTGGTACCATAGATCCCTCTGGTCCCATAGAGCCCTCTGGTCCCATAGATCCCTCTGGTACCATAGAGCCCTCTGGTCATATAGAGCCCTCTGGTCCCGTAGAGCCCTCTGGTCCCATAGAGCCCCCTGGTCCCATAGAGCCCTCTGGTCCCGTAGAGCCCTCTGGTCCCATAGAGCCCCCTGGTCCCATAGAGCCCTCTGGTCCCATAGAGCCCTCTGGTCCCATAGAGCCCTCTGGTCCCATAGAGCCCTCTGGTCACATAGAGCCCTCTGGTCATATAGAGCCCTCTGGTCATATAGAGCTCTCTGGTCATATAGAGCTCTCTGGTCATATAGAGCTCTCTGGTCATATAGAGCTCTCTGGTCATATAGAGCCCTCTGGTCCAATAGAGCCCTCTGGTCCTGTAGAGCCCTCTGGTCCCGTAGAGCCCTCTGGTACCATAGAGCCCTCTGGTCCCATGGAGCCCTCTGGTCATATAGAGCCCTCTGGTCATATAGAGCTCTCTGGTCATATAGAGCCCTCTGGTCCAATAGAGCCCTCCCTGAGGACCCTCATTGTGAGTTCTGATCCCCCTCTCTTATTCATTATTTTCTGAACTGATCCTGGACCTGTACTCCAACTATGAGTGGCTTTGTGGACACAGGCCTAGTTCTGCACTTTTCTGCGCGTCAAACACAATTCAAACTCAATTGTTCAAGCACCACAGCACATTTCAGTGCTCAGAGAGCCTTTGGTCAACAGTGCCCCATGAGCACTCCTCCAGGGTATACAAGTAGAAATCAAATGGGGAAGTTAGTCATGTTCCTAAGATACTGGTCTAGAGTGAGTGACAAGCTAAAAGAAAAAAGCAGTGATCTCACAGGCCTGGGAGACAACCAAAGGAGGAGATATCTAGCGTGGCAGAGAGAAATTATTCAGCTCTCCTCTACTGTAGTTGAGGGTGTGTGGTGAAGATACTGGAGCAGATTAAGATCACTTTCATGGGCAAAAGAGGAGACAGGGAAAGGCTCTCACTCTAGACCACAGGAAATGCCCTCATTCTAGACCACATGAAAGGCCCTCACTCTAGGCCACATGAAAGGCACTCACTCTAGGCCACATGAAAGACCCTCACTCTAGACCACATGAAAGGCCCTCACTCTAGACCACATTGAAAGACCCTCACTCTAGACCACATGAAAGGCCCTCACTCTAGACCACAGGAAAGGCCCTCACTCTACACCACATTGAAAGGCCCTCACTCTAGACCACATAAAAAGGCCCTCACTCTAGACCACATGAAAGGCCCTCACTCTAGACCACATGAAAGGCACTCACTTTAAACCACATAAAAGGCCCTCACTGTAGACCACATGAAAGGCCCTCACTCTAGACCACAGGAAAGGCCCTCACTCTAGACCACAGGAAAGGCCCTCACTCTAGACCACAGGAAAGGCCCTCACTCTAGACCACAGGAAAGGCCCTCACTCTACACCACATGAAAGGCCCTCACTCTAGAATACATGAAAGGCCCTCACTCTAGACCACATGAAAGGCCCTCACTCTAGACCACAGGAAAGGCCCTCACTCTAGATCACATGAAAGGCCCTCACTCTAGACAACATGAAAGGCCCTCACTCTAGACCACATGAAAGGCACTCACTTTAAACCACATGAAAAGCCCTCACTGTAGACCACATGAAAGGCCCTCACTCTAGACCACAGGAAAGGCCCTCACTCTAGACCACAGGAAAGGCCCTCACTCTAGACCACAGGAAAGGCCCTCACTCTAGAATACATGAAAGGCCCTCACTCTAGACCACATTGAAAGAACCTCACTCTAGACCACATGAAAGGCCCTCACTCTAGACCACATTGAAAGGCCCTCAATCTAGACCACATTGACAGGCCCTCACTCTAGACCACAGGAAAGGCCCTCACTCTAGACCACATTGAAAGACCCTCAGTCTAGACCACAGGAAAGGCCCTCACTCTAGACCACAGGAAAGGCCCTCACTCTAGACCACATGAAAGGCCCTCACTCTAGACCACATGAAAGGCCCTCACTCTAGACCACATGAAAGGCCCTCACTCTAGACCACAGGAAAGGCCCTCACTCTAGACCACATGAAAGGCCCTCACTCTAGACCACATGAAAGGCCCTCACTCTAGACCACATGAAAGGCCCTCACTCTAGACCACAGGAAAGGCCCTCACTCTAGACCACATGAAAGGCCCTCACTCTAGACCACAGGAAAGGCCCTCACTCGAGACCACATTGAAAGGCCCTCACTCTAGACCACATGAAAGGCCCTCACTCTAGACCACAGGAAAGGCCCTCACTCTAGAATACATGAACGCCCTGTGTATGTTTCAAGGTCTCCAACGTTGTACTTGAGAGGGTGAGTGGTTTACATAGAGTCCAGTTCTTGGTGACACACACACACACACACACACACACACACACACACACACACACACACACACACACACACACACACACACACACACACACACACACACACACACACACACACTCCAGTACTTGGTGGTACACACACACACACACTCCAGTACTTGGTGGCACACACACACACACACACACACACACACACACACACACACACACACACACACACACACACACACACACACACACACACACACACTCCAGTACTTGGTGGTACACACACACACACACTCCAGCGCGCACACACACACATAAACACACACAGAGAGAGAGAGACACACACACACTCCAGTACACACACACACACACACACTCCAGTACACACACACACACACACACACACACACACACACACACACACACACACACACACACACACACACACACACACACACACACACACACACACACACACACACACACACACACACACACACACACACACAGAAGAACAAGACCACATACACAGGCTTGTCCACACAGATTCCTTGTACTTTTCCACATGAGAGGGGAAAGTGCTGAGTCACTTCCTCCACCTCTCTGCCCAGGCTTAGCTAAACACCTCTCCATCTCTCTGCCCAGGCTTAGCTAAACACCTCTCCATCTCTCTGCCCAGGCTTAGCTAAACACCTCTCCATCTCTCTGCCCAGGCTTAGCTAAACACCTCTCCATCTCTCTGCCCAGGCTTAGCTAAACACCTCTCCATCTCTCTGCCCAGGCTTAGCTAAACACCTCTCCATCTCTCCGCCCAGGCTTATCTAAACACCTCTCCATCTCTCTGCCCAGGCTTATCTAAACACCTCTCCATCTCTCTGCCCAGGCTTAGCTAAACACCTCTCCATCTCTCTGCCCAGGCTTAGCTAAACATCTCTCCATCTCTCTGCCCCGGCTTATCTAAACACCTCTCCATCTCTCTGCCCAGGCTTAGCTAAACACCTCTCCATCTCTCTAACTGTTGTAAAACACACATATCCCTCCTCAACATCTCCAATCAAATCAACATTTTATTTCCATCCGGTTTTCCAATAAATCAATAAATCCTGTAGCTAGCTGTATCTGCCTCTGTATCATGGTAATTTTATTTGGCCCCCCAATTTTTCTGACATAGAAATATATATACATTTTTTTTTTGTTGGACATAAAATATTGTAAAAAGACTGACAAATCTGTTCCAAGTGATTTTCATTTTGGACATATTTTCCAAAGTATTATTGCATGTAATAGAGATACTGTGTATGTGATTGTATACAAATGTAAGTAATATTTGAAGTGGTTATTTCAGTCATTTATTTGGGCCTCTTGTGGTCAATTTGCAGTCTATAAATTATTTGTAATTATTTTCTGGTCCTCTAACCAGCCAACTCAAGAGGAAATCGGCCCCTAGCAGAGATCCATTTTAACAGTTGTCTAGGACACGTCTCAGCAGAGATCCACTTTAACAGTTGTCTAGGACACGTCTCAGCAGAGATCCATTTTAACAGTTTAGGACACGTCTCAGCAGAGATCCATTTTAACAGTTGTCTAGGACACGTCTCAGCAGAGATCCATTTTAACAGTTGTCTAGGACACGTCTCAGCAGAGATCCACTTTAACAGTTGTCTAGGACACGTCTCAGCAGAGATCCACTTTAACAGTTGTCTAGGACACGTCTCAGCAGAGATCCACTTTAACAGTTGTCTAGGACACGTCTCAGCAGAGATCCACTTTAACAGTTGTCTAGGACACAAAGGGGTCAGGATAGGGACTTTGGGGATGGGATAGTGAGTATTTGGGGACAGGATGAAATATTCACCACAAGGCTGAAAAGTAACTTAAAATGCAAAGGAAGGCACAGGATGTTTAGAGGAAGTGTCTGCTCTATTTGCCTCATCTCATCTTCTTGGATCAGACCTGCGGTGGAGGTCACATCAGGATTCTGGCACCACCGACACCGGACGAATCCTCTCTTTCATCCTCCAAGCTGGTGAAACAGAGGTACTGACTGTAAACCGACACACGATGGGCCCCGCCCACACAGTGGTAGACAAGGCACTCGTCTCTCTCTCTCTCTCTCTCTCTCTCTCTCTCTCTCTCTCTCTCTCTCTCTCTCTCTCTCTCTCTCTCTCTCTCTCTCTCTCTCTGTCTCTCTCTCTCTCTCTCTGTCTCTCTCTATAAGCACGTTTGTGCCCCCACACGTGCCCATAGCCAGCCACTCAGAACCCAGGCTTTTAGGCCTCTGAGCTAGCTAACTGTACGGCTCATGTTCATGTGGTGAACATGCACGTGTGCTCACTAATACACTGGATAAACTGGACCAGTCTGTCTGTCTGTTGTAAACACCCAGGCCTAGAGGAGCCGGAGGACATTGTGTGGTTCGGACCAGAGTTTACTGTATGCCACACTCACCGTAGTCACTATCTCTCTCTGACCACCCAGCACTTAACGAGGCCATTTTGATTCATTCATCATGGGATTTACAACCCTCTGCCTTGCCACACAGGCTTCACATCAGGCTCCCCCTCTCTCTTTCCAGGACACCCATAATAACACTGTACTGCTGGGTGTACTACCTGCACAGGGAGCTGGGCCCTTCTTCACAAGGTGTCTCAAAGCAGAAGTGTTGATTTAGGATCCAGTCCGTCCTGTGTATATATAACCTCCTTTATTGTGATATACAGTGAAAAGGGGAAACTGATCCAAGACCAGCACTCGTACTTTGAGATGTTTTGGTAGCAGAGAGAATACGCCACCATGTAGGATGATGCATGCTTGATTGGTTACAAAAACTGTTATATTACATCATCTATTATATTACATCATCTATTATATTACATACAATATTATATTACATCATCTATTATATTACATCATCTATTATATTACATACAATATTATATTACATCACCTATTATATTACATCATCTATTATATTACATACAATATTATATTACATCAACTATTATATTACATCACCTATTATATTACATACAATATTATATTACATCAACTATTATATTACAAAAACTATTATATTACATAATCTATTATATTACATACAATATTATATTACATCACCTATTATATTACATCATCTATTATATTACATACAATATTATATTACATCACCTATTATATTACATCATCTATTATATTACATACAATATTATATTACATCATCTATTATATTACATCATCTATTATATTACATCATCTATTATATTACAAAAACTATTATATTACATCATCTATTATATTACATCATCTATTATATTACATCATCTATTATATTACATCATCTATTATATTACATCATCTATTATATTACATACAATATTATATTACATCAACTATTATATTACAAAAACTATTATATTACATAATCTATTATATTACATACAATATTATATTACATACAATATTATATTACATACAATATATATTACATCAACTATTATATTACAAAAACTATTATATTACATAATCTATTATATTACATACAATATTATATTACATACAATATTATATTACATACAATATTATATTACAAAAACTATTATATTACATCAACTATTATATTACAAAAACTATTATATTACATACAATATTATATTACATACAATATTATATTACATCATCTATTATATTACATACAATATTATATTACATCATCTATTATATTACATCATCTATTATATTACATCATCTATTATATTACATACAATATTATATTACATCAACTATTATATTACATACAATATTATATTACATCATCTATTATATTACATCATCTATTATATTACATCATCTATTATATTACATCATCTATTATATTACATACAATATTATATTACATCAACTATTATATTACATACACTATTATATTACAAAAACTATATTACATCATCTATTATATTACATACAATATTATATTACAAAAACTATTATATTACATCATCTATTATATTTCATACAATATTATATTACAAAAACTATATTACATCTATTATATAACATACACTATTATATTACATACACTATTATATTACATCATCTATTATATTACAAAAACTATTATATTACATCACCTATTATATTACATACAATATTATATTACATACACTATTATATTACATCATCTATTATATTACATACACTATTATATTACATACAATATTATATTATATTACATACAATATTATATTACATCATCTATTATATTACATACAATATTATATTACATCATCTATTATTTTACATAATCTATTATATTACATACAATATTATATTACAAAAACTATATTACATCATCTATTATATTACATAATCTATTATATTACATACACTATTATATTACATACACTATTATATTACATCATCTATTATATTACATCATCTATTATATTACATACAATATTATATTACATCACCTATTATATTACATACACTATTATATTACATCATCTATTATATTACATACACTATTATATTACATCATCTAATATATTACATCATCTATTATATTACATACACTATTATATTACATCATCTATTATATTACATACACTATTATATTACATCATCTAATATATTACATCATCTATTATATTACATCATCTATTATATTACAAAAACTATTATATTACATCACCTATTATATTACATACAATATTATATTACATACACTATTATATTACATCATCTATTATATTACATACACTATTATATTACATACAATATTATATTATATTACATACAATATTATATTACATCATCTATTATATTACATACAATATTATATTACATCATCTATTATTTTACATAATCTATTATATTACATACAATATTATATTACAAAAACTATATTACATCATCTATTATATTACATAATCTATTATATTACATACACTATTATATTACATACACTATTATATTACATCATCTATTATATTACATCATCTATTATATTACATACAATATTATATTACATCATCTATTATATTACATACACTATTATATTACATCATCTATTATATTACATCATCTATTATATTACATACACTATTATATTACATCATCTATTATATTACATACACTATTATATTACATCATCTAATATATTACATCATCTATTATATTACATCATCTATTATATTACATCATCTATTATATTACATACACTATTATATTACATCATCTAATATATTACATCATCTATTATATTACATCATCTATTATATTACATACAATATTATATTACATCATCTATTATATTACATACAATATTATATTACATACAATATTATATTACATCATCTATTATATTACATCATCTATTATATTACATACAATATTATATTACATCATCTATTATATTACATACAATATTATATTACATACAATATTATATTACATCATCTATTATATTACATACTATATTATATTACATACACTATTATATTACATCATCTATTATATTACATCATCTATTATATTACATACAATATTATATTACATCATCTATTATATTACAAACAATATTATATTACATAATCTATTATATTACATACAATATTATATTACAAAAGCTATATTACATCATCTATTATATTACATACAATATTATATTACATCATCTATTATATTACATCATCTATTATATTACATCATCTATTATATTACATACAATATTATATTACATCATCTATTATATTACATACACTATTATATTACATACATTTACATTTACATTTACATTTAAGTCATTTAGCAGACGCTCTTATCCAGAGCGACTTACAAATTGGTGCATTCACCTTATGACATCCAGTGGGACAGTCACTTAACAATAGTGCATCTAAAACTTAGGGGGGGTGGGGTGAGAGGGATTACTTAACCTATCCTAGGTATTCCTTAAAGAGGTGGGGTTTCAGGTGTCTCCGGAAGGTGGTGATTGACTCCGCTGTCCTGGCGTCGTGAGGGAGTTTGTTCCACCATTGGGGGGCCAGGGCAGCGAACAGTTTTGACTGGGCTGAGCGGGAGCTGTACTTCCTCAGTGGTAGGGAGGCGAGCAGGCCAGAGGTGGATGAACGCAGTGCCCTTGTTTGGGTGTAGGGCCTGATCAGAGCCTGGAGGTACTGAGGTGCCGTTCCCCTCACAGCTCCGTAGGCAAGCACCATGGTCTTGTAGCGGATGCGAGCTTCAACTGGAAGCCAGTGGAGAGAACGGAGGAGCGGGGTGACGTGAGAGAACTTGGGAAGGTTGAACACCAGACGGGCTGCGGCGTTCTGGATGAGTTGAAGGGGTTTAATGGCACAGGCAGGGAGCCCAGCCAACAGCGAGTTGCAGTAATCCAGACGGGAGATGACAAGTGCCTGGATTAGGACCTGCGCCGCTTCCTGTGTGAGGCAGGGTCGTACTCTGCGGATGTTGTAGAGCATGAACCTACAGGAACGGGCCACCGCCTTGATGTTAGTTGAGAACGACAGGGTGTTGTCCAGGATCACGCCAAGGTTCTTGGCGCTCTGGGAGGAGGACACAGTGGAGTTGTCAACCGTGATGGCGAGATCATGGAACGGGCAGTCCTTCCCCGGGAGGAAGAGCAGCTCCGTCTTGCCGAGGTTCAGCTTGAGGTGGTGATCCGTCATCCACACTGATATGTCTGCCAGACATGCAGAGATGCGATTCGCCACCTGGTCATCAGAAGGGGGAAAGGAGAAGATTAATTGTGTGTCGTCTGCATAGCAATGATAAGAGAGACCATGTGAGGTTATGACAGAGCCAAGTGACTTGGTGTATAGCGAGAATAGGAGAGGGCCAAGAACAGAGCCCTGGGGACACCAGTGGTGAGAGCGCGTGGTGAGGAGACAGATTCTCGCCACGCCACCTGGTAGGAGCGACCTGTCAGGTAGGACGCAATCCAAGCGTGGGCCGCGCCGGAGATGCCCAACTCGGAGAGGGTGGAGAGGAGGATCTGATGGTTCACAGTATCGAAGGCAGCCGATAGATCTAGAAGGATGAGAGCAGAGGAGAGAGAGTTAGCTTTAGCAGTGCGGAGCGCCTCCGTGATACAGAGGAGAGCAGTCTCAGTTGAATTACTAGTCTTGAAACCTGACTGATTTGGATCAAGAAGGTCATTCAGAGAGAGATAGCGGGAGAGCTGGCCAAGGACGGCACGTTCAAGAGTTTTGGAGAGAAAAGAAAGAAGGGATACTGGTCTGTAATTGTTGACATCGGAGGGATCGAGTGTAGGTTTTTTCAGAAGGGGTGCAACTCTCGCTCTCTTGAAGACGGAAGGGACGTAGCCAACGGTCAGGGATGAGTTGATGAGCGAGGTGAGGTAAGGGAGAAGGTCTCCGGAAATGGTCTGGAGAAGAGAGGAGGGGATAGGGTCAAGCGGGCAGGTTGTTGGGCGGCCGGCCGTCACAAGACGCGAGATTTCATCTGGAGAGAGAGGGAGAAAGAGGTCAGAGCATAGGGTAGGGCAGTGTGAGCAGAACCAGCGGTGTCGTTTGACTTAGCAAACGAGGATCGGATGTCGTCGACCTTCTTTTCAAAATGGTTGACGAAGTCATCTGCAGAGAGGGAGGGGGGGGGGAGGGGGCGGAGGATTCAGGAGGGAGGAGAAGGTGGCAAAGAGCTTCCTAGGGTTAGAGGCAGAAGCTTGGAATTTAGCGTGGTAGAAAGTGGCTTTAGCAGCAGAGACAGAGGAGGAAAATGTAGAGAGGAGGGAGTGAAAGGATGCCAGGTCCGCAGGGAGGCGAGTTTTCCTCCATTTCCGCTCGGCTGCCCGGAGCCCTGTTCTGTGAGCTCGCAATGAGTCATCGAGCCACGGAGCGGGAGGGAGGACCGAGCCGGCCTGGAGGATAGGGGACATAGAGAGTCAAGGGATGCAGAGAGGGAGGAGAGGAGGGTTGAGGAGGCAGAATCAGGAGATAGGTGGGAGAAGGTTTGAGCGGAGGGAAGAGATGATAGGATGGAAGAGGAGAGAGTAGCGGGGGAGAGAGAGCGAAGGTTGGGACGGCGCGATACCATCCAGTAGGGGCAGTGTGGGAGGTGTTGGATGAGAGCGAGAGGGAAAAGGATACAAGGCAGTGGTCGGAGACTTGGAGGGGAGTTGCAATGAGGTTAGTGGAAGAACAGCATCTAGTAAAGATGAGGTCGAGCGTATTGCCTGCCTTGTGAGTAGGGGGAAGGTGAGAGAGGGTGAGGTCAAAAGAGGAGAGGAGTGGAAAGAAGGAGGCAGAGAGGAAAGAGTCAAAGGTAGACGTGGGGAGGTTAAAGTCGCCCAGAACTGTGAGAGGTGAGCCGTCCTCAGGAAAGGAGCTTATCAAGGCATCAAGCTCATTGATGAACTCTCCGAGGGAACCTGGAGGGCGATAAATGATAAGGATGTTAAGCTTGAAAGGGCTAGTGACTGTGACAGCATGGAATTCAAAGGAGGCGATAGACAGATGGGTAAGGGGAGAAAGAGAGAATGACCACTTGGGAGAGATGAGGATCCCGGTGCCACCACCCCGCTGACCAGACGCTCTCGGGGTGTGCGAGAACACGTGGGCGGACGAAGAGAGAGCAGTAGGAGTAGCAGTGTTGTCTGTGGTGATCCATGTTTCCGTCAGGGCCAAGAAGTCGAGGGACTGGAGGGAGGCATGGGCTGAGATGAACTCTGCCTTGTTGACCGCAGATTGGCAGTTCCAGAGGCTACCGGAGACCTGGAACTCCACGTGGGTCGTGCGCGCTGGGACCACCAGAGTAGGGTGGCCGCGGCCACGCGGTGAGGAGCGTTTGTATGGTCTGTGCAGAGAGGAGAGAACAGGGATAAACCGACACATAGTTGACAGGCTACAGAAGAGGCTACGCTAATGCAAAGGAGATTGGAATGACAAGTGGACTACACGTCTCGAATGTTCAGAAAGTTAAGCTACGTAGCAAGAATCTTATTGACTAAAATGATTAAAATGATACAGTACTGCTGAAGTAGGCCAGCTGGCAGTGGGTGCGTTGTTGACACTACACTAATCAAGTCGTTCCGTTGAGTGTAATAGTTTCTGCAGTGTTGCTATTCGGGGGCTAGCAGGCTACACTATTATATTACAAAAACTATATTACATCATCTATTATATTACATACAATATTATATTACATCATCTATTATATTACATCATCTATTATATTACATCATCTATTATATTACATACAATATTATATTACATCATCTATTATATTACATACACTATTATATTACATACACTATTATATTACATCATCTATTATATTACATCATCTATTATATTACATCATCTATTATATTACATCATCTATTATATTACATACACTATTATATTACATCATATATTATATTACATACACTATTATATTACATCATCTATTATATTACATACAATATTATATTACATAATCTATTATATTACATCATCTATTATATTACATAATCTATTATATTACATACAATATTATATTACATCATCTATTATATTACATCATCTATTATATTACATCATCTATTATATTACATACAATATTATAATACATACAATATTATATTACAAAAACTATTATATTACATACAATATTATATTACAAAAACTATTATATTACATACAATATTATATTACAAAAACTATTATATTACAAAAACTATTATATTACATTACGTACAATATTATATTACAAAAACTATTATATTTCATCATCTACTATATTACGTACAATATTATATTACAAAAACTATTATATTTCATCATCTATTATATTACATACAATATTATATTACAAAAACTATTATATTACATCATCTATTATATTACATACAATATTATATTGACTTCCAGGTAAGACATTGTACTGAATGTCACAACAGGAACTGACTTCCAGGTAAAACATTGTACTGAATGTCACAACAGGAACTGACTTCCAGGTAAAACATTGTATCTCAACACAAAAGTCCACTCATCTCATGTCACTGTACTTTAGCAGTAACAGTAGAGAACGCAATGAAAATATACAGTTATATGCAGTTGCGCCGTTCGGCCTTTTGATAAATTGTTTCAGTGAGAAGCTGTGAGGTTATTAGGCAAGCCAGTTTCCTGGGCTGCCTGGGGGGGGGGGATCAATGGTCCTCTTCAGAGAGCTGGACCCTGGCCAGGCTGAGTTACCCTGGCCAGACCAAGTTACACCGTGGAGAGAGCTGCTCCCTTCACTGCCCTACAAAGGACTCTTTCACCAGGTGGGAACCCTGCGCCTAACGCCTGACCAAAAGCTCCCCCTCCTTCCCCCTTTCTCCCACACCCCTCCTCTCCCTCCAGCCAATCTGCTGCTTCACAAGGCCTTCTCAAACGTCCAGGCGGGTCAGGATGCATGTGGCAGGGAAAGCTACGTGTAGACAGTCCGGGACTCTTAACAAGCATTACTAAGTGCAATGACTGGAAGTCCATGAGTATCTAAATGATGAAAACAGTTGTTATTTAAAAAAAAAACACTGAATTACTTGACTGGTACATTAACACACATCAATGTTACATAAATTAGACAAAGTGCTGAAAAACAGCTATGCTACATTTAGGAGGTTAAAATATGGGGTAGGGTAAAGTGGGGAGTGATGTGTCACTGTGAGTACACTGCTCTGAGGTCAGTAAGAGGCCAGGCTAAATCATGACAAGGATAATATCATCTGAAATGCACCCAGCTGAGTTAAATATACACACAGATGCCCTGGTAGCACCCCCCCCCCCCAATGGTGTGATGCTCTCTCTGTCTCTAACACCTTGCTGTCGCCAGACACACCAACACACCGACTCACGAAACCCCCCTCCTGCATCAACATCTGCCAGGACTCTTATCATCAATCTTCCTCTGCTCCTCTGTGAACTCTGTATCTTGCCATCATGTGGTGAACATGCACGTGTGCTCACTAATACACTGGATAAACTGGACTACACTGAAACTTCACTCTACATAGTTTATAGAATCCTTCATTCTAAACACTGTACTGAACCTTCACTCTAAACACTGTACTGAACCTTCACTCTCCACAATGTACTGAACCTTCACTCTAGAGACTGTACTGAACCTTCACTCTACACACTGTACTGAACCTTCACTCTACATAGTTATAGAATCCTTCACTCTAAACACTGTACTGAACCTTCACTCTACATAGTTTATAGAATCCTTCACTCTAAACACTGTACTGAATCTTCACTCTACACACTGTACTGAACCTTCACTCTAGAGACTGTACTGAACATTCACTCTACATAGTTTATAGAATCCTTCACTCTAGAGACTGTACTGAACCTTCACTCTACACACTGTACTGAACCTTCACTCTACATAGTTTATAGAATCGTTCACTCTAAACACTGTACTGAACCTTCACTCTACATAGTTTATAGAATCCTTCACTCTAAACACTGTACTGAACCTTCACTCTACATAGTTTATAGAATCCTTCACTCTAAACACTGTACTGAATCTTCACTCTACACACTGTACTGAACCTTCACTCTAAACACTGTACTGAACCTTGACTCTACACACTGTACTGAAGCTTCACTCTAGACTGTACTGACCTTCACTATAGAGACTGTACTGACCTTCACTATAGAGACTGTACTGAACCTTCACTCTAGAGACTGTACTGAACCTTCACTCTAGAGACTGTACTGAACCTTCACTCTAAACACTGTACTGAACCTTCACTCTACATAGTTTATAGAATCCTTCACTCTAAACACTGTACTGAACCTTCACTCTACATAGTTTATAGAATCCTTCACTCTAAACACTGCACTGAACCATCACTCTAAACACTCTACTGAACCTTCACTCTAGAGACTGTACTGACCTTCACTCTAAACACTGCACTGAACCTTCACTCTAAACAGATATATCCCTTGGTTCACCCCAGACTTGACTGACCAGCACAAAAACATCCTGTGGCGTACTACATCAGCATCGAATAGCCCCCACGATATGCAACTTTTCAGGGAAGTCAGGAACCAACACACACAGTCAGTTAGGAAAGCTAAGGCTAGCTTTTTCAAACATAAATTTGGTATTTTTCTACGGCCGGCTATGCTTTCCACTTGGCTAACCCTACCCCGGCACCCTCCGCAGAAACCTGCCCAAGCCCCCACCCGCTTCTCCTTCACCTCCCTAATCCTACTCCATTTGCACACACATCTTTCACTTGTATTATTGACTGTACGTTTGTATGTAACTCTGCGTTGTTGTTTTTGTCGACCTGCTTTGCTTTATCTTGGCCAGGTCGCAGTTGTAAATGAGAACTTCTCAACTGGCCTACCTGGTTAAAAACATGTGAAATATATATAAATATATATATTTTAAACCTTGGGTCATGCATTCTTGACTGTGATTGATTCCACAGTGGTTTGTGTGTGTTGGTGAGGGGTGATGAGAGGGTTAACTGACCTTTAGTCATGACAGCAACAGCTAACAGATCAGGCAGGCGTCACGTTCTGACCTTGGTTCCTTTGATTTGTCTTTGTTTTAGTATGGTCAGGGCGTGAGTTGGGTGGGTTGTCCATGTCCCGTTTTCTATGTTGTTTTTGTGTTTGGCCTAGTATGGTTCTCAATCAGAGGCAGGTGTCGTTAGTTGTCTCTGATTGAGAATCATACTTAGGTAGCCTGGTTGTCTCTGATTGAGAATCATACTTAGGTAGCCTGGTTGTCTCTGATTGAGAATCGTACTTAGGTAGGCTGGTTGTCTCTGATTGAGAATCATACTTAGGTAGGCTGGTTGTCTCTGATTGAGAATCATACTTAGGTAGGCTGGTTGTCTCTGATTGAGAATCATACTTAGGTAGCCTGGTTGTCTCTGATTGAGAATCATACTTAGGTAGCCTGGTTGTCTCTGATTGAGAATCATACTTAGGTAGCCTGGTTGTCTCTGATTGAGAATCATACTTAGGTAGCCTGGTTGTCTCTGATTGAGAATCATACTTAGGTAGCCTGGTTGTCTCTGATTGAGAATCGTACTTAGGTAGCCTGGTTGTCTCTGATTGAGAATCATACTTAGGTAGCCTGGTTGTCTCTGATTGAGAATCGTACTTAGGTAGCCTGGTTGTCTCTGATTGAGAATCATACTTAGGTAGCCTGGTTGTCTCTGATTGAGAATCATACTTAGGTAGCCTGGTTGTCTCTGATTGAGAATCATACTTAGGTAGCCTGGTTGTCTCTGATTGAGAATCATACTTAGGTAGCCTGGTTGTCTCTGATTGAGAATCATGCTTAGGTAGCCTGGTTGTCTCTGATTGAGAATCATACTTAGGTAGCCTGGTTGTCTCTGATTGAGAATCATACTTAGGTAGCCTGGTTGTCTCTGATTGAGAATCATACTTAGGTAGCCTGGTTGTCTCTGATTGAGAATCATACTTAGGTAGCCTGGTTGTCTCTGATTGAGAATCATACTTAGGTAGGCTTTCCCCACTTGTGTTTGGTGAGTGTTTGTTTTCCGTGTCAGTGTTTTGTTCCACACGGATCTGTTTTTTCACGTTGTCGTTTATTGTTTTGTTCAGTGTTCATTATTATTATTAAAAACCAAGATGAACACTTACCACACTGCGTATTGGTCCGATCCTTGCTACTCCTCCTCAGAAGACGAAAGCCGTTACAGTAGATAGGTTATAGGGTCCTTGTGGCTGTATGTAATTATGTGTGTATTTCCGTGTGTAATTCAGTGTGTATTTGTGTCTTAATTCTTTCCAAAAGTTTGTTTTATTGAAACAATGCAGAGAAAAGGAGAATTTCATGGTTTTGACAGATGGCTTCAAGATAATAGAAGTTAATCTTACAATAGAGGGGGAAAATGTCAGGCTTTGTTCTTCACTCGTCCTACTCTACGGTTGAGTCTTTCACTGGGGATCATTTCTCAAAGGACAACTATTCATGTTTGTTTTTTCCAACTTTATTACTTTATTCCATCCATTTCACAATAAGTTAAGCACTTGAACTGGCTGAGGTTCAAAGTTCAAAGTTCACAAACAACTTTCAGAGAAAGTAAACATCTCCTGTGATGTTGTCCTACGATGTAAAACAAAAAACATTTCAAGTAAAACATTTTTGACAATATCCAACTTCATTCAACCAGAATTCATATTAAATTCTGCTGTATTTAATGTTTTTATCTGGTGTGCAAAAATAATAATATATATATATATATCTTTGGGCATGTCGGTTGTATTAACATCAGGTAACAAACTGCAACGCAATGTTCTGAAAATGGGTGGACACAACATGGATGGACAATGGTTTTAAAACTACACTTTAAAGTACAGGTTAACCATACAAACAGGTAAACGATCTAAAATGGTTAAAACAAGCTGCCTGTTGGCAGAATAACCATTAACACATATTTCCTTTAGATTATGGGTGGGATTACTGACTAATTCATCACAATTATGGGTGGGATTACTGACTAATTCATCAGGATTATGGGTGGGATTACTGACTAATTCATCAGAATTATGGGTGGGATTAGTGACTAATTGTTTGGGATTATGGGTGGGATTACTGACTAATTCATCAGAATTATGGGTGGGATTACTGACTAATTCATCAGGATTATGGGTGGGATTACTGACTAATTCATCAGAATTATGGGTGGGATTAGTGACTAATTGTTCGGGATTATGGGTGGGATTACTAACTAATTGTTCAGGATTATGTGTGGGATTACTAACAAATTGATTAGGATTGTGGGTAGGATTACTCATTGTGGGTAGGTTAGGAGTATTGGTCAACTGACTAATTGATTAGAATGATTAAACTCTGAGTGATGTGAAGTATGAAGGCTCTACTATATTTGACCTGAAATGCAGATGGTGAATTACAGTCATCATGTTAAGGCACTCTGTTCTCTGTTTGACAGAGAGTTTCAAATGAAGGTGATTGTCTGACTCTGGCATGACCTTTACTACAATTTCTTTGCAGTCTTTTGTTCTTTTCAACAACAACAAAACATGTTTTTTTTTTGGGGGGGGGTACAGTAAATTGCATCCGTAAAATGTCATGATGACAACATCATTAAGACAAAAAAAATCCCAGATCAAATTAACAACAAAAACAACAACGAAAAAAAAAACTAAACCTGATAAAATGCTAGTGTAGAGTGTAAGGTTCAAGGGTCGATGAAGGAGACAGCGATGTAGCGTGTTCCGTTGGTGGTGGGCAGGCCTTCGTGGAGGTGTGTCAGACGGCCTGGGTGCATGAAACTCCAGCCCTTCCTAGGGGAATCTACGGAGCAGTTATACCTGTGGAACCGACATCCGCCACCCTGGAGAGAGATAACGAGAGTGAGAGAACGGGAGAGAGAGAGAGAGAGAACGGGAGAGAGAGAGAGAACGGGAGAGAGAGAGAGAACGGGAGAGAGAGAGAGAACGGGAGAGAGGGAGAGGGAGAGAGAGAACGGGAGAGAGAGAGAGAGAGAGAACGGGAGAGAGGGAGAGGGAGAGAGAGACCGGGAGAGAGGGAGAGGGAGAGAGAGACCGGGAGAGGGAGACCGGGAGAGGGAGAGAGAGACCGGGAGAGGGAGAGAGAGACCGGGAGAGGGAGAGAGAGACCGGGAGAGGGAGAGAGAGACCGGGAGAGGGAGAGAGGGAGAGAGAACGGGAGAGGGAGAGAGGGAGAGAGAACGGGAAGGGGAGAGAGGGAGAGAGAGAGGGAAGGGGAGAGAGGGAGAGAGAGAACGGGAGAGAGAGAACGGGAGAGGGAGAGAGAACGGGAGAGGGAGAGAGAACGGGAGAGGGAGAGAGAGAACGGGAGAGGGAGAGAGGGAGAGAGAACGGGAGAGGGAGCAGAGGGAGCAGAGGGAACAAAGGGAGAGAGGGAACAGAGGGAACAGAGGGAGAGAGGGAACAGAGGGAGAGAGGGAACAGAGGGAGAGAGGGAACAGAGGGAGAGAGGGAACAGAGGGAGAGAGGGAACAGAGGGAGAGAGAACGGGAGAGAGGGAACAGAGGGAGAGAGAACGGGAGAGAACGGGAGAGAGAGAACGGGAGAGGGAGAGAGAGAGAGAGAGAGAGAGAGAACGGGAGAGGGAGAGAGAACGGGAGAGGGAGGGAGAGAGAGAACGGGAGAGGGAGGGAGAGAGAGAACGGGAGAGGGAGAACGGGAGAGGGAGAACGGGAGAGGGAGAATGGGAGAGGGAGAATGGGAGAGGGAGAACGGGAGAGGGAGAACGGGAGAGGGAGAGAGAGAGAGAACGGGAGAGGGAGGGAGAGAGAGAACACAGCACCCAGTGAATATCTGTGTGTAACTGTATATTTTCATTGTGTGCTCTACTGTGGACACGAGATAAATTGACTTTTGTTTTGACACCCAGTACAACGTTTTACCTAGAAGTCAGTTCCTGTTTTGACATTCAGTACAATGTCTTACCTGGAAGTCAGTTCCTGTTTTGAAATTCAGTACAATGTTTTACCTGGAAGTCAGTTCCTGTTTTGACATTCAGTACAATGTTTTACCTGGAAGTCAGTTCCTGTTGTGACATTCAGTACAATGTTTTACCTGGAAGTCAGTTCCTGTTGTGACATTCAGTACAATGTCTTACCTGGAAGTCAGTTCCTGTTGTGAAATTCAGTACAATGTCTTACCTGGAAGTCAGTTCCTGTTTTGACATTCAGTACAATGTCTTACCTGGAAGTCAGTTCCTTTGCTGTTGAGAGCAACGTTGATGGTGAATGTGGAGGAGTCATGATGGGGTCTCAGGTAGGCCTGTCTGCCGGGGGTGTACTTCACTACGAAGTTCATCACTGCATAGCCCTGTGGAGAACAGTCCAAACCACACCGTTACAGAAATACCTTTCAACATCTCTTAGATCATCCTTATGTGAAGTTAAGCCCATCTCTTAGACAGTATCTGCTGATCAACCTACAATCAATTAAACAGATCTGGAACCACCAATTAAACACTGTACAACAGATCTGGAACCACTGTACAACAGATCTGGAACCACTGTACAACAGATCTGGAACCACTGTACAACAGATCTGGAACCACTGTACAACAGATCTGGAACCACTGTACAACAAATCTGGAACCACTGTACAACAGATCTGGATGGGATTAAAAAGTTTAGTCTGGAATGTTGGTCAGTAGGCTATTTGTGATACACTGCTATCATAGATTATGTAATAAAAAATATGAAATATGATAAGGTAACATAATAGTTAAGGTAACAGTTTCAGAAATAGAGGGTCCAGATTGTCAAGCCCAGCTGATTTGTACGGGTCCAGGTTTTGCAGCTCTTTCAGAACATCTGCTGTCTGGATTTGGGTAAAGGAGAACCTGGAGAGGTTTGGGCGAGGAGCTGCGGGGGGGGCGGAGCTGTTGGCCGAGGTTGGAGTAGCCAGGCGGAAGGCATGGCCAGCCGTTGAGAAATGCTTATTGAAGTTTTCGATAATCATGGATTTATTGGTGGTGACCGTGTTACCTAGCCTCAGTGCAGTGGGCAGCTGGGAGGAGGTGCTCTTGTTCTCCATGGACTTCACAGTGTCCCAGAACTTTTTGGAGTTGGAGCTACAGGATGCAAACTTCTGAAGATGCTGGCCTTAGCTTTCCTGACTGACTGCGTGTATTGGTTCCTGCCTTCCCTTAACAGTTGCATATCACGGGGACTATTCGATGCTATTGCAGTCCGCCACAGGATGTTTTTGTGCTGGTCGAGGGCAGTCAGGTCTGGAGTGAACCAAGGGCTGTATCTGTTCTTAGTTCTGCATTTTTTGAACGGAGCATGCTTATCTAAAATGGTGAGGAAGTTACTTTTAAAGAATGACCAGGCATCCTCAACTGACGGGATGAGGTCAATGTCCTTCCAGGATACCCGGGCCAGGTCGATTAGAAAGGCCTGCTCACAGAAGTGTTTTAGGGAGCGTTTGACAGTGATGAGGGGTGGTCGTTTGACTGCGGCTCCGTGGCGGACACAGGCAACGATGCAGTGATCGCTGAGATCCTGGTTGAAGACAGCGGAGGTGTATTTGGAGGGCCAGTTGGTCAGGATGACGTCTAAGAGGGTACCCTTGTTTACGGAGTTAGGGTTGTACCTGGTGGGTTCCTTGATGATTTGTGTGAGATTGAGGGCATCTAGCTTAGATTGTAGAACTGCCGGGTGTTAAGCATATCCCAGTTTAGGTCACCTAACAGAACAAACTCTGAAGCTAGATGGGGGGCGATCAATTCACAAATGGTGTCCAGGGCACAGCTGGGAGCTGAGGGGGGTCGGTAAGCAGGCGGCAACAGTGAGAGACTTATTTCTGGAGAGAGTAATTTTCAAAATTAGAAGTCAACAAATGAGGGTGCCTGGGGACATGCAGGGCCTGGGTTTACCTCCACATCACCCGCGGAGCAGAGAAGGAGTAGTATGAGGCTGCGGCTAAAGGCTATCAACATTGGTCGCCTAGAGCGTTGGGGACAGAGAATAAGAGGAGCAGGTTTCTTGGCTTGGTAGAATATATTCAGGGCATAATGCGCAGACAGGGGTATGGTGGGGTGCGGGTACAGCGGAGGTAAGCCCAGGCACTGGGTGATGATGAGAGAGGTTGTATCTCTGGACATGCTGGTTGTAATGGGTGAGGTCACCGCATGTGTGGGAGGTGGGGCAAAGGAGGTAACAGGGGTATGAAGAGTGGAACTAGGGGCTCCATTGTGAACTAAAACAATGATCACTAACCTGAACAACAGTATACAAGGCATATTGACATTTGAGAGAGACATACAGCGAGGCATACAGTAATCACAGGTGTTGAATTGGGAAAGCTAGCTGAAACAGTAGGTGAGACAGCAACAGCTAGTCAGCTAGCACAACAAACTGTAGGTAAAATGGCGTTGACTAGGCAAAGGGCCGACAGAATAAAACAAGCAGAATGGAGTACCGTGATTAATGGACAGTCCAGCGTGCATCAGCTATGTAGCCAAGAGATCAGTGTCCAGGGGGCAGTGGTGGATGGGCAGGGAAGCTGGACTGGTGAGTGTTATCCAGGTTAAAAAAACGAACAATGACTAAATAGCTTGTAGCTAGTTAGCTGGTTAGCGTCTGGAGGTTCTTGAGTGTGTTCTAAAAAATTAAAAATAATAACGATTCCGTATCACAATGGGTGAGGCAGGTTTCCGGAAGGTATAAACAATTTAAAAATCAAAAAGAGATAGAAAGTAAATATGGGTCCAGAGAGTGTTTGGGACGCGGCGATTAAGACGGTTAGCAGGCCTGTGCTAACAAGCTAACAGTTCGTAGGCCCGGGCTAGACAGGGTAGCAGGGGTGTGCTACAGGTGCTCTGGCCGGGCAAACTTCAAGCTAAGTGGGTGGAAACGCTAGCCAGGGGTAATCATCCGGGGTTGCAGTTTAGCTAGATAGCTAGTTGTGAAGAACCAGCTGAAAAATGTTCCGTTTGCGGTGGGAATCCGGGGATGAAAAATAAATTGGTCCGTTATGCTCTGGTTAGAGTCGCGTTGTTCGAACTGGCGAGAGCTTTCCGAGCTAGAGGTTAGCTGATGACCGGTTAGCTGAAGACCGCTAGCATAGCTGGTGGTTAGCTGGCTAGCTTCAGTTGAGGGGTTTCGGTTCCGAAGTAAATATAAATACTTTAGGAAAAATAGCTACATTGGGTGAGGCGGGTTGCAGGAGAGTATTTGGAAGCTTAGGTTTAGCAAAATGTTTTTAAAGAGGTATGAGAAGAAAAATATGTAAAAAAACGAAAAAGAAGCGATATATACAGGGGACAGGACGACTTACTGCTACGCCATCTTGAAAATCATCCTGCGCCTTCTTCACGATGCTGTCTGTGTGAGTGGACCAATTCAGTTTGTCTGTGATGTGTATGCCGAGGAACTTAAAACTTGCTACCCTCTCCACTACTGTTCCATTGATGTGGATAGGGGGGTGTTCCCTCTGCTGTTTCCTGAAGTCCAAAATCATCTCCTTAGTTTTGTTGACGTTGAGTGTGAGGTTATTTTCCTGACACCACACTCCGAGGGCCCTCACCTCCTCCCTGTAGGCAGTCTCGTCGTTGTTGGTAATCAAGCCTACCACTGTTGTGTCGTCCGCAAACTTGATGATTGAGTTGGAAGCGTGCGTGGCCACGCAGTCGTGGGTGAACAGGGAGTACAGGAGAGGGCTCAGAACGCACCCTTGTGGGGCCCCAGTGTTGAGGATCAGCGGGGAGGAGATGTTGTTGCCTACCCTCACCACATGGGGGCGGCCCGTCAGGAAGTCCAGTACCCAGTTGTACAGGGCGGGGTCGAGACCCAGGGTCTCGAGCTTAATGACGAGCTTGGAGGGTACTATGGTGTTGAATGCCGAGCTGTAGTCAATGAACAGCATTCTCACATAGGTATTCCTCTTGTCCAGATGGGTTAGGGCAGTGTGCAGTGTGGTTGAGATTGCATCGTCTGTGGACCTATTTGGGCGGTAAGCAAATTGGAGTGGATCTAGGGTGTCAGGTAGGGTGGAGGTGATATGGTCCTTGACTAGACTCTCAAAACACTTCATGATGACGGAAGTGAGTGCTACGGGGCGGCAGTCGTTTAGCTCAGTTACCTTAGCTTTCTTGGGAACAGGAACAATGGTGGCCCTCTTGAAGCATGTGGGAACAGCAGACTGGTATAGGGATTGATTGAATATGTCCGTAAACACACCAGCCAGCTGGTCTGCGCATGCTCTGAGGGCGCGGCTGGGGATGCCGTCTGGGCCTGCAGCCTTGCGAGGGTGAACACGTTTAAATGTCTACTCACCTCGGCTGCAGTGAAGGAGAGACCGCATGTTTTCGTTGCAGGCCGTGTCAGTGGCACTGTATTGTCCTCAAAGCGGGCAAAAAAGTTATTTAGTCTACCTGGGAGCAAGACATCCTGGTCCTTGACTGGGCTGGATTTCTTCTTGTAGTCTGTGATTGACTGTAGACCCTGCCACATGCCTCTTGTGTCTGAGCCGTTGAATTGAGATTCTACTTTGTCTCTGTACTGACGCTTAGCTTGTTTGATAGCCTTGCGGAGGGAATAGCTGCACTGTTTGTATTCGGTCATGTTAACAGACACCTTGCCCTGATTAAAAGCAGTGGCTCGCACTTTCAGTTTCACGCGAATGCTGCCATCAATCCACGGTTTCTGGTTAGGGAATGTTTTAATCGTTGCTATGGGAATGACATCTTCAACGCACGTTCTAATGAACTCGCACACCGAATCAGCGTATTCGTCAATATTGTTATCTGACGCAATACGAAACATATCCCAGTCCACGTGATAGATGTAATATAATAGATGATGTAATAAAACAGATGTAATATAATAGTTGTAATATAATAGATGTAATATAATAGTGTATGTAATATAATAGTCGATGTAATTTAATAGATGATCTAACAGTAGCTGTATCATTGCACCTTGGTGTAGTATCCAGAGAAGACTTTGAGAGTGACGGGGGATATGAACTCTCTGATGAAGTGTAGCCACTCCTTATCGTAACCGATCTGCTTCATGTGGATGTCATCAGTCGGCACGGTCTCATAGCCGCCGGTGATCCTCTTGTCCTGATTGGAAGAGAGACCAGGAAACAAGAGAACAACGACAGAACATATTAGCCAGAACCTCGTCCTCCTCTGTTTCTGTGTGATTGTGTGTGTGTGACTGCTGTCTCCAGGGTGATGGTTAGGGATGATGAGGGATGAGTGGTGGGTGGGTTTAAACTGGTCCCTTTGAAGATGAATGATTTGACTCAGCAGACACCAACCTGATGACCCACAGGCTAAGAATTCACCAGAGATCTCAATGCTTATTGGTTGTGTTATTGTGTTGTGTGCTGCGCGCTGTGTGAATACTTCCATTACACTACTTGGATATGCACCAGTAGGGATTAAGACGTGAGTATAGGCTCATTATGGCCGAGATTATGGACTGGTTATCCTTTAACATTATGCTGTGTGTGACTGCTGTCTTTCCATTAGCCCTATGCAGTGGTGTAGTGGAGCCTGGAGAAGAGGGAATAAACTCTAATTTAGCAAAAAAAGTTCCCAAACAGCCATCCCAGCGAAGGAAAGGCACCCTGTGTGAAAAATCCTGTTTTCCTATAGATATTTCAGATTTCCACACTCAAAATCACACTATTTTTAATAGAAATTATGGTCTAAATTCACAACAAACATCAATCTGATTACTTAGCATTTACTGGTAGATATGGTTTCCATACCCATTGCTGCCTTAGTTAGCATTTACTGGTAGATATGGTTACCATACCCATTGCTGCCTTAGTTAGCATTTACTGCTAGATATGGTTTCCATACCCATTGCTGCCTTAGTTAGCATTTACTGGTAGATATGGTTTCCATACCCATTGTTGCCTTAGTTAGCATTTACTGGTAGATATGGTTTCCATACCCATTGTTGCCTTAGTTAGCATTTACTGGTAGATATGGTTTCCATACCCATTGTTGCCTTAGTTAGCATTTACTGGTAGATATGGTTTCCATACCCATTGTTGCCTTAGTTAGCATTTACTGGTAGATATAAGTTGAAAAGTCTTTCCAGCTACCGATGTCATTCTTATGTGAGCTGCTCCAGAACCAGCTGAGAGCTGAACACTCTTACTGCCTGGTCAGCTGAAACTAGGCTGAGTGTGTGAGTTGCTCTATGCCGGAACATATATGCAATGCAGTATATGCAATGCCCACTGAAACTTAAGTGGGTATACGGTTTATACCTGCGTGTACCCTCCATTACACTACTGACCCTTAGTGTTTACCCTCCACTACACTACTGACCCTTAGTGTTTACCCTCCACTACACTACTGGCCTTAGTGTTTACCCTCCATTACACTACTGACTCTTAGTGTTTACCCTCCATTACACTACTGATATAGTGTTTACCCTCCACTACACTACTGGCCCTTAGTGTTTACCCTCCATTACACTACTGACCCTTAGTGTTTACCCTCCATTACACTACTGACCCTTAGTGTTTACCCTCCACTACACTACTGGCCCTTAGTGTTTACCCTCCATTACACTACTGACTCTTAGTGTTTACCCTCCATTACACTACTGACCCTTAGTGTTTACCCTCCATTACACTACTGACTCTTAGTGCTCCATTACACTACTGACCCTTAGTGTTTACCCTCCACTACACTACTGGCCCTTAGTGTTTACCCTCCATTACACTACTGACTCTTAGTGTTTACCCTCCATTACACTACTGACCCTTAGTGTTTACCCTCCATTACACTACTGACTCTTAGTGTTTACCCTCCACTACACTACTGACCCTTAGTGTTTACCCTCCATTACACTACTGACCCTTAGTGTTTACCCTCCACTACACTACTGGCCCTTAGTGTTTACCCTCCATTACACTACTGACTCTTAGTGTTTACCCTCCATTACACTACTGACCCTTAGTGTTTACCCTCCATTACACTACTGACCCTTAGTGTTTACCCTCCATTACACTACTGACCCTTAGTGTTTACCCTCCACTACACTACTGACCCTTAGTGTTTACCCTCCATTACACTACTGACCCTTAGTGTTTACCCTCCACTACACTACTGGCCCTTAGTGTTTACCCTCCATTACACTACTGACTCTTAGTGTTTACCCTCCATTACACTACTGACCCTTAGTGTTTACCCTCCATTACACTACTGACTCTTAGTGTTTACCCTCCATTACACTACTGACCCTTAGTGTTTACCCTCCACTACACTACTGACTCTTAGTGTTTACCCTCCATTACACTACTGACCCTTAGTGTTTACCCTCCATTACACTACTGACTCTTAGTGTTTACCCTCCACTACACTACTGACCCTTAGTGTTTACCCTCCATTACACTACTGACCCTTAGTGTTTACCCTCCACTACACTACTGGCCCTTAGTGTTTACCCTCCATTACACTACTGACTCTTAGTGTTTACCCTCCATTACACTACTGACTCTTAGTGTTTACCCTCCATTACACTACTGACCCTTAGTGTTTACCCTCCATTACACTACTGACTCTTAGTGTTTACCCTCCACTACACTACTGACCCTTAGTGTTTACCCTCCATTACACTACTGACCCTTAGTGTTTACCCTCCACTACACTACTGGCCCTTAGTGTTTACCCTCCATTACACTACTGACTCTTAGTGTTTACCCTCCATTACACTACTGACCCTTAGTGTTTACCCTCCATTACACTACTGACTCTTAGTGTTTACCCTCCACTACACTACTGACCCTTGGTGTTTACCCTCCACTACACTACTGGCCCTTAGTGTTTACCCTCCACTACACTACTGACTCTTAGTGTTTACCCTCCACTACACTACTGGCCCTTAGTGTTTACCCCCCACTACACTACTGACCCTTAGTGTTTACCCTCCACTACACTACTGACCCTTAGTGTTTACCCTCCACCATACTACTGGCCCTTAGTGTTTACCCTCCACTACACCACTACCCCTTAGTGTTTACCCTCCACTACACTACTGACCCTTAGTGTTTACCCTCCATTACACTACTGGCCCTTAGTGTTTACCCTCCACTACACTACTGGCCCTAAGTGTTTACCCTCCACTACACCACTGGCCCTTAGTGTTTACCCTCCACTACATCATGTTTACCTTAATCCTGTTCAACACTGAAGACCTATAGGTTCACCACTGAAGGGTCTATAGGTTCACCACTGAAGGGTCTATAGGTTCACCACTGAAGGGTCTATAGGTTCACCACTGAAGGGCTATAGGTTCACCACCGAAGGGTCTATAGGTTCACCACTGAAGGGTCTATAGGTTCACCACTGAAGGGTCTATAGGTTCACCACTGAAGGGTCTATAGGTTCACCACTGAAGACCTATAGGTTCACCACTGAAGGGCCTATAGGTTCACCACTGAAGGGCCTATAGGTTCACCACTGAAGGGCCTATAGGTTCACCACTGAAGGGTCTATAGGTTCACCACTGAAGGGTCTATAGGTTCACCATTGAAGGCCTATAGGTTCACCACTGAAGGGTCTATAGGTTCACCACCGAAGGGTCTATAGGTTCACCACCGAAGGGTCTATAGGTTCACCACCGAAGGGTCTATAGGTTCACCACTGAAGGGTCTATAGGTTCACCACCGAAGGGTCTATAGGTTCACCACTGAAGGGCCACTAGGTTCACCACTGAAGGGTCTATAGGTTCACCACTGAAGGGTCTATAGGTTCACCACTGAAGGGTCTATAGGTTCACCACTGAAGGGCTATAGGTTCACCACTGAAGGCCTATAGGTTCACCACTGAAGGGCCTATAGGTTCACCACTGAAGGGTCTATAGGTTCACCACTGAAGGGTCTATAGGTTCACCACTGAAGGGTCTATAGGTTCACCACTGAAGACCCTATAGGTTCACCACCACATAACTTTACAGTATGTACTATGTTATTAATCACTTTACAGTATGTACTATGTGCTACGTTTGACCTCTGACCTCGTGGCTGCCTCCAGACCAGGACCCGTAGTGTTCCATCTCCTCCACCAGCTCATCACAGGCCCGCTCCGTGAAGACCGGGAACCAGAACACATCTGGACATGGCTAGAGGAGACCGACACAGACAGTTAGAACTAAAGAGTTATAGGAGAAACAGAGAGATGAGACATCAGGAGACACACAGAGATAGGCTAGAGACAGGTCCACGAATAGAGACACTTACTGAGTCACTGAGGACCTCACTCTGGGATCCACGGCTAGAGACAGGCACCGAGTCACTAGAGACAGGCACCGAGTCACTAGAGACAGGCACCGAGTCACTAGAGACAGGCACCGAATCACTAGAGACAGGCACCGAGTCACTAGATACAGGCACCGAGTCACTAGAGACAGGCACTGAGTCACTAGAGACAGGTACTGAGTCAATGAGGACCTCACTCTGGGATCCACGGCTAGAGACAGGTATTGAGTCACTAGAGACCGGTATTGAGTCACTAGAGACAGGCACTGAGTCACTAGAGACAGGCACTGAGTCACTAGAGACAGGCACTGAGTCACTAGAGACAGGCACTGAGTCACTGAGGACCTCACTCTGGGATCCACAGCTAGAGACAGGCACTGAGTCACTGAGGACCTCACTCTGGGATCCACAGCTAGAGACAGGCACCGAGTCACTACCGAGTCACTAGAGACAGGCACCGAGTCACTAGAGACAGGCACCGAGTCACTAGAGACAGGCACCGAGTCACTAGAGACAGGCACCGAGTCACTAGAGACAGGCACCGAGTCACTAGAGACAGGCACCGAGTCACTAGAGACAGGCACCGAGTCACTAGATACAGGCACCGAGTCACTAGAGACAGGCACCGAGTCACTAGAGACAGGCACTGAGTCACTAGAGACAGGTACTGAGTCAATGAGGACCTCACTCTGGGATCCACGGCTAGAGACAGGTATTGAGTCACTAGAGACAGGTATTGAGTCACTAGAGACAGGCACTGAGTCACTAGAGACAGGCACTGAGTCACTAGAGACAGGCACTGAGTCACTAGAGACAGGCACTGAGTCACTGAGGACCTCACTCTGGGATCCACAGCTAGAGACAGGCACCGAGTCACTAGAGACAGTCACCGAGTCACTAGAGACAGGCACCGAGTCACGAGAGACAGGCACCGAGTCACGAGAGACAGGCACCGAGTCACGAGAGACAGGCACCGAGTCACGAGAGACAGGCACCGAGTCACGAGAGACAGGCACCGAGTCACGAGAGACAGGCACCGAGTCACGAGAGACAGGCACCGAGTCACGAGAGACAGGCACCGAGTCACGAGAGACAGGCACTGAGTCACGAGAGACAGGCACCGAGTCACAGGCACCGAGTCACCAGAGACAGGCACCGAGTCACGAGAGACAGGCACCGAGTCACTAGAGACAGGTACTGAGTCACTGAGGACCTCACTCTGGGATCCACGGCTAGAGACAGGTACTGAGTCACTAGAGACAGGCACTGAGTCACTAGAGACAGGCACTGAGTCACTAGACACAGGCACTGAGTCACTGAGGACCTCACTCTGGGATCCACAGCTAGAGACAGGCACCGAGTCACTAGAGACAGGCACCGAGTCACTAGAGACAGTCACCGAGTCACTAGAGACAGGCACCGAGTCACTAGAGACAGGCACCGAGTCACGAGAGACAGGCACCGAGTCACGAGAGACAGGCACCGAGTCACGAGAGACAGGTACTGAGTCACTGAGGACCTCACTCTGGGATCCACGGCTAGAGACAGGTACTGAGTCACTAGAGACAGGCACTGAGTCACTAGAGACAGGCACTGAGTCACTAGACACAGGCACTGAGTCACTGAGGACCTCACTCTGGGATCCACAGCTAGAGACAGGCACCGAGTCACTAGAGACAGGCACCGAGTCACTAGAGACAGGCACCGAGTCACTAGAGACAGGCACCGAGTCACGAGAGACAGGCACGGGTCACGAGAGACAGGCACCGAGTCACGAGAGACAGGCACCGAGTCACGAGAGACAGGCACCGAGTCACGAGAGACAGGCACCGAGTCACGAGAGACAGGCACCGAGTCACGAGAGACAGGCACCGAGTCACGAGAGACAGGCACTGAGTCACGAGAGACAGGCACCGAGTCACAGGCACCGAGTCACTAGAGACAGGCACCGAGTCACGAGAGACAGGCACCGAGTCACTAGAGACAGGTACTGAGTCACTGAGGACCTCACTCTGGGATCCACGGCTAGAGACAGGTACTGAGTCACTAGAGACAGGCACTGAGTCACTAGAGACAGGCACTGAGTCACGAGAGACAGGCACCGAGTCACTGAGGACCTCACTCTGGGATCCAGTCACGAGAGACAGGCACCGAGTCACTAGAGACAGGCACCGAGTCACTAGAGACAGTCACTGAGTCACTAGAGACAGGCACCGAGTCACGAGAGACAGGCACCGAGTCACGAGAGACAGGCACCGAGTCACGAGAGACAGGCACCGAGTCACGAGAGACAGGCACCGAGTCACGAGAGACAGGCACCGAGTCACTAGAGACAGGCAGTCACTGAGGTCACTCTGGGATCCAGAGACAGGCACTGAGTCACTAGAGACAGGCACTGAGTCACTAGAGACAGGCACTGAGTCACAGGCAGAGTCACCAGAGACAGGCACAGAGTCACGAGAGACAGGCACCGAGTCACTAGAGACAGGTACTGAGTCACTGAGGACCTCACTCTGGGATCCACGGCTAGAGACAGGTACTGAGTCACTAGAGACAGGCACTGAGTCACTAGAGACAGGCACTGAGTCACTAGAGACAGGCACAGAGTCACTAGAGACAGGCACTGAGTCACTAGAGACAGGCACTGAGTCACTAGAGACAGGCACTGAGTCACTAGAGACAGGTACTGAGTCACTAGAGACAGGTACTGAGTCACTAGAGACAGGTACCGAGTCACTAGAGGCAGGCACCGAGTCACTAGAGACAGGCACCGAATCACTAGAGACAGGCACCGAATCACTAGAGACAGGCACCGAGTCACTAGAGGCAGGCACCGAGTCACTAGAGGCAGGTACTGAGTCACTTACGACCTCACTCTGGGAACCACGGCTAGAGACACTTACTTTTCACATGACTGTATCTCTGTAACTTAAGATATACACACCTCTTCTAGGTAGTTCTCTGTGAAGATGCGTGTGTAGTTGGGGTGGATGTATTTCTCCTTCCAGTCCTGAGAGAGACTCCCCTCTCACCAGACACTATCCCCCTCTCAACAGACTCTCACCAGACACTCCCCTTCACTGACCTTCATACCTCCCACGGCTTATCCTCTAACACTCTCCTCTCACCAGACACTCCCAGACACTCCCCTCTCACCAGACACTCCCCTCTCACCAGACACTCCCCTCTCACCAGACACTCCCCTCTCACCAGACACTCCCCTCTCACCAGACACTCCCCTCTCACCAGACACTCCCAGACAAAACCCAGAACTCTCAGTCAGTAAATCACAGATCCTTTTTAGCGAAGCAGAGTTCACTGCATATTTACAGTACATCATATTTTTCATCACGACAAATGAATCAGACAAAAGGGTAATCGTATCTCACGGTTACCATATCTTAAAACGTATATATACACAAATCAAACAAAAGCAGGGAGGGAGGACATGAGGACTTACCACTGGATTCTCAAATATTTGCCACAGATCACTGTTGTAGTGTGACGTGTTAAAGTTAGCTGTGGAAATTAGCCTTCCAAACTCATGACGGTTTGTAATGTACATGAACATTCCCTGTAGCGGACAGAGAAAGTCAAAATTAGCCTTCCAAAGTGGACATAGAAAACAATCTATTTATGAAACTAAGCATATACAATAATAGAGATGATACCGTAAATGGTACCCACATAGTGATTGACATGTCTCACCAGAACATAGTGAGTGACATGTCTCACCCAGAACATAGTGATTGACATGTCTCACCAGAACATAGTGATTGACATGTCTCACCAGAACATAGTGATTGACATGTCTCACCAGAAAACTATCTGACAGAATGATTAGGTGTTCAGGAAACCAAACAATGATTACGACATGTCGATAAATAATACTGGATTATTTATGGAGGGGTGAGGAAGGACATGTTAGAGGGAGGGATCTGACAGAATGAGGAAGGGGTGTTCAGGAAACCAAGGGAGGGATTAGGGGAGGATGAGGGAGTACATGTTAGAGGGAGGGAAGGAGGGGATTAGGAAGGGGAGGAGTGAGGGAGTACATGTTAGAGGAGGGAGGGGTGTGGAAGGGGAGGAGTGAGGGAGTACATGTTAGAGGGAGGGAGGGGTGAGGAGGGGAGGGGTGAGGAGGGGAGGGGTGAGGGAGTACATGTTAGAGGGAGGGAGGGGTGTGGAAGGGGAGGAGTGAGGGAGTACATGTTAGAGGGAGGGAGGGGTGAGGAAGGGGAGGAGTGAGGGAGTACATGTTAGAGGGAGAGGGGTGAGGAGGGGAGGGGTGAGGAAGGGGAGGAGTGAGGGAGTACATGTTAGAGGGAGGGAGGGGTGTGGAAGGGGAGGAGTGAGGGAGTACATGTTAGAGGGAGGGAGGGGTGGGAGGGGAGGGGTGTGGAAGGGGAGGAGTGAGGGAGTACATGTTAGAGGGAGGGAGGGGTGAGGAGGACATGTTAGAGGGAGGGAGGGGTACATGTTAGAGGAGGGATGGGTGAGGAAGGGGAGGAGTGAGGGAGTACATGTTAGAGGGAGGGAGGGGTGTGGAAGGGGAGGAGTGAGGGAGTACATGTTAGAGGGAGGGAGGGGTGAGGAGGGGAGGGGTGAGGAAGGGGAGGAGTGAGGGAGTACATGTTAGAGGGAGGGAGGGGTGTGGAGGGGAGGGTACATGTTAGAGGGAGGGAGGGGTGAGGAGGGGATGGGTGAGGAAGGGGAGGAGTGAGGGAGTACATGTTAGAGGGAGGGAGGGGTGTGGAAGGGGAGGAGTGAGGGAGTACATGTTAGAGGGAGGGAGGGGTGAGGAGGGCAGGGGTGAGGAAGGGGAGGAGTGAGGGAGTACATGTTAGAGGGAGGGAGGGGTGTGGAAGGGGAGGAGTGAGGGAGTACATGTTAGAGGGAGGGAGGGGTGAGGAGGGGAGGGGTGAGGAAGGGGAGGAGTGAGGGAGTACATGTTAGAGGGAGGGAGGAGTGAGGAGGTACATGTTAGAGGGAGGGAGGGGTGAGGAGGGGAGGGGTGAGGAAGGGGAGGAGTGAGGGAGGGAGTACATGTTAGAGGGAGGGAGGGGTGAGGAAGGGGAGGGGTGAGGGAGTACATGTTAGAGGGAGGGAGGGGTGAGGAAGGGGAGGGGTGAGGAAGGGGAGGAGTGAGGGAGTACATGTTAGAGGGAGGGAAGGGTGAGGAAGGGGAGGAGTGAGGGAGTACATGTTAGAGGGAGGGAGGGGTGTGGAAGGGGAGGGGTGAGGAAGGGGAGGAGTGAGGGAGTACATGTTAGAGGGAGGGAGGGGTGAGGAAGGGGAGGAGTGAGGAGGTACATGTTAGAGGGAGGGAGGGGTGTGGAAGGGGAGGGGTGAGGAAGGGGAGGAGTGAGGGAGTACATGTTAGAGGGAGGGCGGGGTGTGGAAGGGGAGGGGTGAGGAAGGGGAGGAGTGAGGGAGTACATGTTAGAGGGAGGGAGGGGTATGGATGGGGAGGAGTGAGGAGGTACATGTTAGAGGGAGGGAGGGGTGTGGAAGGGGAGGGGTGAGGGAGTACATGTTAGAGGGAGGGAGGGAGGGGTGTGGAAGGGGAGGGGTGAGGAAGGGGAGGAGTGAGGGAGTACATGTTAGAGGCAGGGAGGGGTGGGAAGGGGAGGAGTGAGGGAGTACATGTTAGAGGGAGGGAGGGGTGAGGAAGGGGAGGAGTGAGGGAGTACATGTTAGAGGGAGGGAGGGGTGTGGAAGGGGAGGGGTGAGGAAGGGGAGGAGTGAGGGAGTACATGTTAGAGGGAGGGAGGGGTGAGGAAGGGGAGGAGTGAGGGAGTACATGTTAGAGGGAGGGAGGGGTGTGGAAGGGGTGAGGAAGGGGAGGAGTGAGGGAGTACATGTTAGAGGGAGGGAGGGTGTGGAAGGGGAGGAGTGAGGAGGTACATGTTAGAGGGAGTGAGGGGTGAGGAAGGGGAGGAGTGAGGGAGTACATGTTAGAGGGAGGGAGGGGTGGAAGGGGTGAGGAAGGGGAGGAGTGAGGGAGTACATGTTAGAGGGAGGGAGGAGTGTGGAAGGGGAGGAGTGAGGAGGTACATGTTAGAGGGAGGGAGGGGTGAGGAAGGGGAGGAGTGAGGGAGTACATGTTGAGAGGGAGGGGTGTGGAAGGGGAGGAGTGAGGGAGTACATGTTAGAGGGAGGGAGGGGTGTGGAAGGGGTGAGGAAGGGAAGGAGTGAGGGAGTACATGTTAGAGGGAGGGAGGAGTGTGGAAGGGGAGGAGTGAGGAGGTACATGTTAGAGGGAGGGAGGGGTGAGGAAGGGGAGGAGTGAGGGAGTACATGTTAGAGGGAGGGGTGTGGAAGGGGAGGAATGAGGGAGTACATGTTAGAGGGAGGGAGGGGTGAGGAAGTGGAGGAGTGAGGGAGTACATGTTAGAGGGAGGGTGTGGAAGGGGAGGAGTGAGGGAGTACATGTTAGAGGGAGGGAGGAGTGTGGAAGGGGAGGAGTGAGGGAGTACATGTTAGAGGGAGGGAGGGGTGAGGGAGTACACGTTAGAGGGAGGGGTGAGGGAGTACATGTTAGAGGGAGGGAGGGGTGAGGAAGGGGAGGAGTGAGGTAGTACATGTTAGAGGGAGGGAGGGAGGGGTGAGGAGGTACATGTTAGAGGGAGGGAGGAGTGAGGAGGTACATGTTAGAGGGAGGGAGGAGTGAGGAGGTACATGTTAGAGGGAGGGAGGAGTGAGGTAGTACATGTTAGAGGGAGGGAGGGGTGAGGAGGTACATGTTAGAGGGAGGGAGGAGTGAGGAAGGACAGGTTTGGAGGGAGAGAAGACATGGAGGGGGAGGAAGAGGAGGGATGGACAGGGTAGTGGGAGGGTGGGATATGGTAGTGGGACGGAGGGACAGGGTAGTGGGAGGGAGGGACAGGGTAGTTGGAGGGAGGGACATGGTAGGGGAGGGAGGGACATGATAGGGGGGAGGGAGGGACATGGTAGGGGGAGGGAGGGGGGACATGGTAGGGGGAGGAAGGGACATGGTAGGGGGAGGAAGGGACATGGTAGGGGTAGTGAGGGAGGGACATGGTAGGGGAGGGAGGGGGACATGGTAGTGGAAGGAAGGGAGGGACATGGTAGTGGAAGGAAGGGAGGGACATGGTAGGGGGAGGAAGGGAGGGACATGGTAGGGGGAGGAAGGGAGGGACATGGTAGGGGGAGGAAGGGAAGGACATGGTGGGGGGCATGGCAGGGAAGGGAGGGACATGGTAGGGGGAGGGAGAGACATGGTAGGGGGAGGAAGGGAGGGACATGGTAGGGGGAGGGAGGGAGGGACATGGTAGGGGGAGGAAGGGAGGGACATGGTAGGGGGAGGAAGGGAGGGACATGGTAGGGGGGGGAGGGACATGGTAGGGGGAGGAAGGGAGGGACATGGTAGGGGGGGAGGGACATGGTAGGGGGAGAGAGGGACATGGTAGGGGGAGGGAGGGACATGGTAGGGGGAGGGAGGGACATGGTAGGGGGAAGGGACATGGTAGGGGGAGAGAGGGACATGGTAGGGGGAGAGAGGGACATGGTAGGGGGAGAGAGGGACATGGTAGGGGGAGAGAGGGACATGGTAGGGGAAGAGAGGGACATGGTAGGGGAAGAGAGGGACATGGTAGGGGGAGAGAGGGACATGGTAGGGGGAGAGAGGGACATGGTAGGGGGAGAGAGGGACATGGTAGGGGGAGAGAGGGACATGGTAGGGGAAGATAGGGACATGGTAGGGGAAGATAGGGACATGGTAGGGGAAGATAGGGACATGGTAGGGGAAGATAGGGACATGGTAGGTGGAGGGAGGGACATGGTAGGGGGAGAGAGGGACATGGTAGGGGGAGAGGGGGACATGGTAGGGGGAGAGAGGGACATGGTAGGGGGAGAGAGGGACATGGTAAGGGGAGAGAGGGACATGGTAGGGGGGGGGAGAGAGGGACATGGTAGGGGGAGAGAGGGACATGGTAGGGGGAGAGAGGGACATGGTAGGGGGAGAGAGGGACATGGTAGGGGGAGAGAGGGACATGGTAGGGGGAGAGAGGGACATGGTAGGGGGAGAGAGGGACATGGTAGGGGGAGAGAGGGACATGGTAGGGGGAGAGAGGGACATGGTAGGGGGAGAGAGGGACATGGTAGGGGGGGGATGGGGGAGACATGGTAGGGGGAGAGGGACATGGTAGGGGGAGAAGGACATGGTAGGGGGAGATAGGGACATGGTAGGGGGAGGGGGAGACATGGTAGGGGGAGAGAGGGACATGGTAGGGGAGAGAGGGACATGGTAGGGGGAGAGAGGGACATGGTAGGGGGAGGGGGAGACATGGTAGGGGGAGAGGGACATGGTAGGGGGAGAAGGACATGGTAGGGGGAGAAGGACATGGTAGGGGGAGATAGGGACATGGTAGGGGGAGGGGGAGACATGGTAGGGGGAGGGTGGCAGGTGACTGGACTGGACATTCAGACTAGGCGTTCTGTCTTTCTCCCCTTGACAAATCACAGCTGGGTTGTTTTGGATCTTTGACCATCTGTTTTCTTTTTAATGCAAATTATGTCTCCAATTTATGAATTATGATTTTCTTGATGTGTTTTTTTTGTGTGTCCTGCTGGGAGTAAAAAGGTGTAGCTAAGGTCTAAACAGCTAGCCTAGTCTGAGACTGTCAGAGCGTTGGGGAGAAAAGCTGGTGACATAGTTGTGGGGGTTAGGGGGCGAAGGGAATGGCTGTGGGGTTTACATAATCATGGATGCAGCTTGCAACTTGCAGGTGGCCAATACTATAGCTCCGTGACTATAGGTCCGTGACTATAGGTCCGTGACTATAGGTCCGTGACTATAGCTCCGTGACTATAGCTCCGTGACTATAGCTCCGTGACTATAGCTCCGTGACTATAGGTCCGTGACTATAGGTCCGTGACTATAGCTCCGTGACTATAGGTCCGTGACTATAGCTCCGTGACTATAGGTCCGTGACTATAGCTCCGTGACTATAGCTCCGTGACTATAGCTCCATGACTATAGGTCCGTGACTATAGCTCCGTGACTATAGGTCCGTGACTATAGCTCCGTGACTATAGCTCCGTGACTATAGCTCCGTGACTATAGCTCCGTGACTATAGCTCCGTGACTATAGCTCCGTGACTATAGGTCCGTGACTATAGCTCCGTGACTATAGGTCCGTGACTATAGCTCTGTGACTATAGGTCCGTGACTATAGCTCCGTGACTATAGCTCCGTGACTATAGGTCCGTGACTATAGTCCGTGACTATAGGTCCGTGACTATAGCTCCGTGACTATAGGTCCGTGACTATAGGTCCGTGACTATAGCTCCGTGACTATAGCTCCGTGACTATAGCTCCGTGACTATAGCTGGCCAATGACTATAGCTCCGTGACTATAGCTCCGTGACTATAGCTCCGTGACTATAGCTCCGTGACTATAGCTCCGTGACTATAGCTCCGTGACTATAGCTCCGTGACTATAGCTCCGTGACTATAGCTCCGTGACTATAGGTCCGTGACTATAGGTCCGTGACTATAGCTCCGTGACTATAGCTCCGTGACTATAGCTCCGTGACTATAGCTCCGTGACTATAGGTCCGTGACTATAGGTCCGTGACTATAGCTCCGTGACTATAGCTCCGTGACTATAGGTCCGTGACTATAGGTCCGTGACTATAGGTCCGTGACTATAGGTCCGTGACTATAGGTCCGTGACTATAGCTCCGTGACTATAGGTCCGTGACTATAGGTCCGTGACTATAGCTCCGTGACTATAGGTCCGTGACTATAGCTCCGTGACTATAGGTCCGTGACTATAGGTCCGTGACTATAGCTCCGTGACTATAGCTCCGTGACTATAGCTCCGTGACTATAGCTCCGTGACTATAGCTCCGTGACTATAGGTCCGTGACTATAGCTCCGTGACTATAGCTCCGTGACTATAGGTCCGTGACTATAGCTCCGTGACTATAGCTCCGTGACTATAGCTCCGTGACTATAGCTCCGTGACTATAGCTCCGTGACTATAGCTCCGTGACTATAGCTCCGTGACTATAGTCCGTGACTATAGCTCCGTGACTATAGCTCCGTGACTATAGGTCCGTGACTATAGGTCCGTGACTATAGCTCCGTGACTATAGCTCCGTGACTATAGGTCCGTGACTATAGCTCCGTGACTATAGGTCCGTGACTATAGCTCCGTGACTATAGCTCCGTGACTATAGCTCCGTGACTATAGCTCCGTGACTATAGCTCCGTGACTATAGCTCCGTGACTATAGCTCCGTGACTATAGGTCCGTGACTATAGGTCCGTGACTATAGCTCCGTGACTATAGCTCCGTGACTATAGGTCCGTGACTATAGCTCCGTGACTATAGGTCCGTGACTATAGCTCCGTGACTATAGCTCCGTGACTATAGCTCCGTGACTATAGCTCCGTGACTATAGGTCCGTGACTATAGCTCCGTGACTATAGCTCCGTGACTATAGCTCCGTGACTATAGCTCCGTGACTATAGCTCCGTGACTATAGCTCCGTGACTATAGCTCCGTGACTATAGGTCCGTGACTATAGGTCCGTGACTATAGCTCCGTGACTATAGGTCCGTGACTATAGCTCCGTGGCTATAGCTCCGTGACTATAGCTCCGTGACTATAGCTCCGTGACTATAGCTCCGTGACTATAGGTCCGTGACTATAGGTCCGTGACTATAGCTCCGTGACTATAGGTCCGTGACTATAGCTCCGTGACTATAGGTCCGTGACTATAGCTCCGTGACTATAGCTCCGTGACTATAGCTCCGTGACTATAGCTCCGTGACTATAGGTCCGTGACTATAGGTCCGTGACTATAGCTCCGTGACTATAGGTCCGTGACTATAGTCCGTGACTATAGCTCCGTGACTATAGCTCCGTGACTATAGCTCCGTGACTATAGCTCCGTGACTATAGCTCCGTGACTATAGCTCCGTGACTATAGCTCCGTGACTATAGCTCCGTGACTATAGCTCCGTGACTATAGCTCCGTGACTATAGCTCCGTGACTATAGCTCCGTGACTATAGGTCCGTGACTATAGGTCCGTGACTATAGCTCCGTGACTATAGGTCCGTGACTATAGCTCCGTGACTATAGCTCCGTGACTATAGCTCCGTGACTATAGCTCCGTGACTATAGCTCCGTGACTATAGGTCCGTGACTATAGGTCCGTGACTATAGCTCCGTGACTATAGGTCCGTGACTATAGCTCCGTGACTATAGGTCCGTGACTATAGCTCCGTGACTATAGCTCCGTGACTATAGCTCCGTGACTATAGGTCCGTGACTATAGGTCCGTGACTATAGGTCCGTGACTATAGGTCCGTGACTATAGGTCCGTGACTATAGCTCCGTGACTATAGCTCCGTGACTATAGCTCCGTGACTATAGCTCCGTGACTATAGCTCCGTGACTATAGCTCCGTGACTATAGCTCCGTGACTATAGCTCCGTGACTATAGCTCCGTGACTATAGCTCCGTGATTATAGCTCCGTTACTATATCTCAGTGAATATAGCTCCGTTACTATAGCTCCGTGACTATAGCTCCGTGACTATAGCTCCGTGACACTATATACAGTGCCTTGCGAAAGTATTCGGCCCCCTTGAACTTTGCGAGCTTTTGCCACATTTCAGGCTTCAAACAAAGATATAAAACTGTATTTTTTTTGTGAAGAATCAACAACAAGTGGGACACAATCATGAAGTGGAACGACATTTATTGGATATTTCAAACTTTTTTAACAAAGCAAAAACTGAAAAATTGGGCGTGCAAAATGATTCAGCCCCCTTAAGTTAATACTTTGTAGCGCCACCTTTTGCTGCGATTACAGCTGTAAGTTGCTTGGGGTATGTCTCTATCAGTTTTGCACATCGAGAGACTGACATTTTTTCCCATTCCTCCTTGCAAAACAGCTCAAGCTCAGTGAGGTTGTATGGAGAGCATTTGTGAACAGCAGTTTTCAGTTCTTTCCACAGATTCTCGATTGGATTCAGGTCTGGACTTTGACTTGGCCATTCTAACACCTGGATATGTTTATTTTTGAACCATTCCATTGTAGATTTTGCTTTATGCTTTGGATCATTGTCTTGTTGGAAGACAAATCTCCGTCCCAGTCTCAGGTCTTTTGCAGACTCCATCAGGTTTTCTAGAATGGTCCTGTATTTGGCTCCATCCATCTTCCCATCAATTTTAACCATCTTCCCTGTCCCTGCTGAAGAAAAGCAGGTCCAAACCATGATGCTGCCACCACCATGTTTGACAGTGGGGATGGTGTGTTCAGGGTGATGTGCTGTGTTGCTTTTAAGCCAAACATAACGTTTTGCATTGTTGCCAAAAAGTTCAATTTTGGTTTCATCTGACCAGAGCACCTTCTTCCACATGTTTGGTGTGTCTCCCAGGTGGCTTGTGGCAAACTTTAAACAACACTTTTTATGGATATCTTTAAAAAATGGCTTTCTTCTTGCCACTCTTCCATAAAGGCCAGATTTGTGCAATATACGACTGATTGTTGTCCTATGGACAGAGTCTCCCACCTCAGCTGTAGATCTCTGCAGTTCATCCAGAGTGATCATGGGCCTCTTGGCTGCATCTCTGATCAGTCTTCTCCTTGTATGAGCTGAAAGTTTAGAGGGACGGCCAGGTCTTGGTAGATTTGCAGTGGTCTGATACTCCTTCCATTTCAATATTATCGCTTGCACAGTTCTCCTTGGGATGTTTAAAGCTTGGGAAATCTTTTTGTATCCAAATCCGGCTTTAAACTTCTTCACAACAGTATCTCGGACCTGCCTGGTGTGTTCCTTGTTCTTCATGATGCTCTCTGCGCTTTTAACGGACCTCTGAGACTATCACAGTGCAGGTGCATTTATACGGAGACTTGATTACACACAGGTGGATTGTATTTATCATCATTAGTCATTTAGGTCAACATTGGATCATTCAGAGATCCTCACTGAACTTCTGGAGAGAGTTTGCTGCACTGAAAGTAAAGGGGCTGAATAATTTTGCACGCCCAATTTTTCAGTTTTAAAGTTTTAAATATCCAATAAATGTCGTTCCACTTCATGATTGTGTCCCACTTGTTGTTGATTCTTCACAAAAAATGCAGTTTTATATCTTTATGTTTGAAGTGTCACGCCTTGGTCATTGTATCTTGTGTTTTGTTAGTTGTTTGGGTAGACCAGGGTGTGACATGGGTTTATATGTTGTATTTCGTATTGGGGTTTGTATTAATTGGGAGTGTGTATTATTAGGGGTGTGTCTAGTTAGGCTTGGCTGCCTGAGGCGATTCCTAATTGGAGTCAGCTGATTCTCGTTGTCTCGGATTGGGAACCGTATTTAGGCAGCCTGAGTGCGCGTTGTATTTCGTGGGTGATTGTACCTGTCTTTGTGTTAGTCACCAGATAGGCTGTATTAGTTTCACTCGTTTGTTGTTTTTGTATTTTCAGTTATTTCATGTACCACTATTTTCTTCATTAAAAGTCATGAGTAACCTACACGCTGCATTTCGGTCTGACTCTCTTCAAACAGCAGACGAAATTCATTACAGAATCACCCACCACCATTCACAGACCGAGCAGCGTGTGAACTGGCAGGATCTGAAGGTGGACGTTATGGACAACAGAAGCAAGGAGTATACTACGTGGGAAGAAATCGACAGGTGGGCGGCCGACCCAGAGCGAGTGCAGGAGCCCGCCTGGGATTCCCTACAGGAATGCGAAGAGGGCTATACACGGATGGAATCGAAAAGGAAAGCACGGCTATACAGAGCGAAAACCGTAGGTAACGGGGGAAAGCGCAGAGAGAGAGTGGCAGAGTCAGGAGTCAGACCTGAGCCTACTCTCCCTGTTAATTGTGAGGAGCAGCAATATGAGGACTTCTGGTCTTGGGAGATGATATTAGACGGAAAAGGACCCTGGGCGCAGCTGGGAGAATATCGCCGTCCCAAGGAGGAAATAGAGGCAGCTAAAGCGGAGAGGCGCGAGTATGAGGAGGCAGCACTGCGACGCGGTTGGAAACCGGAAAGTCGCCCCAAAATATTTATTGGGGGGGGCTAAAAGGGAGAATAGTTATGCCAGGTAGGAAACCTGCGCATACTCCCTGTGCTCACCGTTGGGCTAGAGAGACCGGGCAGGCACCGTGTTATGCTATGGAGCGCACGGTGTTTCCAGTGCGGGTGTAGAGCCAGCTGCGACTCATACCAGCCCTTCCTATTGGCCGGGCTAGAGTGGGCATCGAGCCAGGTAAGATTGGGCAGGCTCGATGCTCAAGAGCTCCAGTGCGCCTGCACGGTCCGGGCTATCCAGAGCCACCTCTACACACCAGTCCTCCGGTAGCAGCTCCCCGCACCAGGCTTCCTGTGCGTGTCCTCGCGCCAGTACCACCAGTTCCAGCACCACGCACCAGGCCTCCAGTGCGCCTCGCCTGTTCAGCACAGCCAGTGCTTTTCTCCCCTCCTGTGCTATCGGAGTCTCCAGCCTGTTTAGCGCAGCCAGAGCCTTTCTCCTCTCCTGTGCTGCCGGAGTCTCCTGTCTGTCCAGCGCCACCAGTGCTCCCAGTCGGCCCAGCGCGTCCAGTGCGCATCGCCTGTTCAGCACAGCCAGTGCTTTTCTCCCCTCCTGTGCTATCGGAGTCTCCAGCCTGTTCAGCGCAGCCAGAGCCTTTCTCCTCTCCTGCGCTGCCGGAGTCTCCTGTCTGTCCAGCGCCACCAGTGCTACCAGTCGGCCCAGCGCGTCCATTGCGCCTCGCCTGTTCAGCGCAGCCAGAGCCTTTCTCCTCTCCTGCGCTGCCGGAGTCTCCTGTCTGCCCAGCGCCGCCAGTCGGCCCAGCGTCACCAGTCTGCCAGGATCCGCCAGAAGTGCCAGTCTGCCAAGATCTTCTAGATCGGCCAGACAACCTTAATCATCCAGGTCCACCAGCCAGCCAGGATTTACCGGAGCCTACTACCTGCCTGAGCTTCCTCTCAGTACTAGGCTTCCTCTCTGTCCCGAGCTGCCCCTCTGTCCCGAGCTGCCCCTCTGTCCCGAGCTGCCCCTCTGTCCCGAGCTGCCCCTCTGTCCCGAGCTGCCCCTCTGTCCCGAGCTGCCCCTCTGTCCCGAGCTGCCCCTCTGTCCCGAGCTGCCCCTCTGTCCCGAGCTGCCCCTCTGTCCCGAGCTGCCCCTCTGTCCCGAGCTGCCCCTCTGTCCCGAGCTGCCCTCTGTCCCGAGCTGCCCTTCTGTCATGAGCTGCCCCTCTGTCATGAGCTGCCCCTCTGTCCCGAGCTGCCCCTCAGTTATGTGGGGATCAGGGTGAGGACTATTAGGCCATGGTCGGCGGAGAAGGTGGATTACCCTAGGACGCGAAGGGGAGGAACTAGGACATTTATGGAGTGGGGTCAACGTCCCGAGCCAGAACCGCCACCATGGACAGACGCCCACCCGGACCCTCCCTATGTTCTTGAGGTGCGTCCCGGAGTCCGCACCTTAGGGGGGAGGTTCTGTCACGCCTTGGTCATTGTATCTTGTGTTTTGTTATATGTTTGGGTAGGCCAGGGTGTGACATTGGTTTATATGTTGTATTTCGTATTGGGGTTGTATTAATTGGGAGTGTGTATTATTAGGGGTGTGTCTAGTTATGCTTGGCTGCCTGAGGCGATTCCTAATTGGAGTCAGCTGATTCTCGTTGTCTCTGATTGGGAACCGTATTTAGGTAGCCTGAATGCGCGTTGTATTTCGTGGATGATTGTACCTGTCTTTGTGTTAGTCACCAGATAGGCTGTATTAGTTTCACTGGTTTGTTGTTTTTCATATTTTCAGTTATTTCATGTACCGCTATTTTCTTCATTAAAAGTCATGAGTAACCTACACGCTGCATTTCGGTCTGACTCTCTTCAAACAGCAGACGAAATTCATTACATGAAGCCTGAAATGTGGCAAAAGGTCGCAAAGTTCAAGGGGGCCGAATACTTTCGCAAGGCACTGTATATCAGTTACTATAGCTACTTAAATAACACTACGTGACTATATATAGATCAGTTACTATAGCTACGTAAATGAAGCTACGTGACTATATATAGATCAATAACTACTATAGCTACGTAAATGACACTACGTGACTATATATAGATCAATTACTATTGCTCCGTAAATGACGCTACGTGACTATATATAGATCAGTTACTATAGCTACGTAAATGAAGCTACGTGACTATATATAGATCAATAACTACTATAGCTATGTAAATGACGCTACGTGACTATATATAGATCAATAACTACTATAGCTATGTAAATGACGCTACGTGACTATATATAGATCAATAACTACTATAGCTATGTAAATGACGCTACGTGACTATATATAGATCAATAACTACTATAGCTATGTAAATGACGCTACGTGACTATATATAGATCAATAACTACTATAGCTATGTAAATGACGCTACGTGACTATATATAGATCAATAACTACTATAGCTATGTAAATGACGCTACGTGACTATATATAGATGAATAACTACTATAGCTATGTAAATGACGCTACGTGACTATATATAGATGAATAACTACTATAGCTATGTAAATGACGCTACGTGACTATATATAGATCAATAACTACTATAGCTATGTAAATGACGCTACGTGACTATATATAGATCAATAACTACTATAGCTATGTAAATGACGCTACGTGACTATATATAGATCAATAACTACTATAGCTATGTAAATGACGCTACGTGACTATATATAGATCAATAACTACTATAGCTATGTAAATGACGCTACGTGACTATATATAGATCAATAACTACTATAGCTATGTAAATGACGCTACGTGACTATATATAGATCAATAACTACTATAGCTATGTAAATGATCAATAACTACTATAGCTATGTAAATGTGACTGACTATATAGATCAATAACTACTATAGCTATGTAAATGACGCTACGTGACTATATATAGATCAATAACTACTATAGCTATGTAAATGACGCTACGTGACTATATATAGATCAATAACTACTATAGCTATGTAAATGACGCTACGTGACTATATATAGATCAATAACTACTATAGCTATGTAAATGACGCTACGTGACTATATATAGATCAATAACTACTATAGCTATGTAAATGACGCTACGTGACTATATATAGATCAATAACTACTATAGCTATGTAAATGACGCTACGTGACTATATATAGATCAATAACTACTATAGCTATGTAAATGACGCTACGTGACTATATATAGATCAATAACTACTATAGCTATGTAAATGACGCTACGTGACTATATATAGATCAATAACTACTATAGCTATGTAAATGACGCTACGTGACTATATATAGATCAATAACTACTATAGCTATGTAAATGACGCTACGTGACTATATATAGATCAATAACTACTATAGCTATGTAAATGACGCTACGTGACTATATATAGATCAATAACTACTATAGCTATGTAAATGACGCTACGTGACTATATATAGATCAATAACTACTATAGCTATGTAAATGACGCTACGTGACTATATATAGATCAATAACTACTATAGCTATGTAAATGACGCTATGTAAATGACGTGACTATATATAGATCAATAACTACTATAGCTATGTAAATGACGCTACGTGACTATATATAGATCAATAACTACTATAGCTATGTAAATGACGCTACGTGACTATATATAGATCAATAACTACTATAGCTATGTAAATGACGCTACGTGACTATATATAGATCAATAACTACTATAGCTATGTAAATGACGCTACGTGACTATATATAGATCAATAACTACTATAGCTATGTAAATGACGCTACGTGACTATATATAGATCAATAACTACTATAGCTATGTAAATGACGCTACGTGACTATATATAGATCAATAACTACTATAGCTATGTAAATGACTATATATAGATCAATAACTACTACGTGACTATATATAGATCAATAACTACTATAGCTATGTAAATGACGCTACGTGACTATATATAGATCAATAACTACTATAGCTATGTAAATGACGCTACGTGACTATATATAGATCAATAACTACTATAGCTATGTAAATGACGCTACGTGACTATATATAGATCAATAACTACTATAGCTATGTAAAGATGACTATATATAGATCAATAACTACTATAGCTATGTAAATGACGCTACGTGACTATATATAGATCAATAACTACTATAGCTATGTAAATGACGCTACGTGACTATATATAGATCAATAACTACTATAGCTATGTAAATGACGCTACGTGACTATATATAGATCAATAACTACTATAGCTATGTAAATGACGCTACGTGACTATATATAGATCAATAACTACTATAGCTATGTAAATGACGCTACGTGACTATATATAGATCAATAACTACTATAGCTATGTAAATGACGCTACGTGACTATATATAGATCAATAACTACTATAGCTATGTAAATGACGCTACGTGACTATATATAGATCAATAACTACTATAGCTATGTAAATGACGCTACGTGACTATATATAGATCAATAACTACTATAGCTATGTAAATGACGCTACGTGACTATATATAGATCAATAACTACTATAGCTATGTAAATGACGCTACGTGACTATATATAGATCAATAACTACTATAGCTATGTAAATGACGCTACGTGACTATATATAGATCAATAACTACTATAGCTATGTAAATGACGCTACGTGACTATATATAGATCAATAACTACTATAGCTATGTAAATGACGCTACGTGACTATATATAGATCAATAACTACTATAGCTATGTAAATGACGCTACGTGACTATATATAGATCAATAACTACTATAGCTATGTAAATGACGCTACGTGACTATATATAGATCAATAACTACTATAGCTATGTAAATGACGCTACGTGACTATATATAGATCAATAACTACTATAGCTATGTAAATGACGCTACGTGACTATATATAGATCAATAATTACTATAGCTACGTAAATGACGCTACGTGACTATATATAGATCAATAACTACTATAGCTATGTAAATGACGCTACATGACTATAATGTGACTGAAATAATAAAAATAAAAAACACCAAATGGTTTCCTACCAGTGTTGGACATTGTAAACCTAGATGGTAAACCTACATGGTAAACCTACATTGTAAACCTACATGGTAAACCTACATTATAGGTAAACCTACACTGTAAAACTACATTGTAAACCTACATGGTAAACCTACACTGTAAAACTACATGGTAAACCTACATGGTAAAACTACACTGTAAAACTACATGGTAAAACTACACATTGTAAAACTACATGGTAAACCTACATTGTAAACCTACATGGTAAACCTACACTGTAAACCTACACGGTAAACCTACACTGTAAACCTACACTGTAAACCTACACTGTAAAACTACGTGGTAAACCTACGTTGTAAACCTACGTGGTAAACCTACGTTGTAAACCTACGTGGTAAACCTACGTGGTAAACCTACGTGGTAAACCTACGTGGTAAACCTACGTGGTAAACCTACATGGTAAACCTAGATGGTAAACCTAGATGGTAAACCTAGATGGTAAACCTAGATAGTAAACCTACATTGTACACCTACATTGTACACCTACAATGTAAAACTACATGGTAAACCTACATTGTAAACCTACATTGTAAACCTACATTGTAAACCTACGTTATAGGTAAAACTACACTGTAAACCTACATTGTAAACCTACATTGTAAACATACATGGTAAACCTACATGGTAAAACTACATGGTAAACCTACATTGTAAACCTACATTGTAAACCTACATTGTAAACCTACATTGTAAACCTACATTGTAAACCCATTGGAAATTGATATTGACACCAAATAGAATGAAAACATTTAAAAACCTTTGGAACTCTGAGCATATGGAATGTTTCCGGGTTGGGGGAGTCTTTCTCTCTGTGATTGGTCTAAAACGAAGGAAAACCACCATGTAAATGTTGTAACATTACGTTTTGTCAGAGAGAGAGAGCTTGATAGATAGGTAGGTAAGACGTAACATACAGGACGAGGAGGCATGGGAAGGAGATGAGCCTGCTGCATTGCACGAGGAAGACCAAGATTCCATCTGAAGCTGATGTTTTGGTAGTTTTTATCTTAGTAAGTGGTGCATGCTGGGACAGAGTGAAGTGATGTAGCAGAGCTCCATGGTAGTAGGTGTTAGCATGGGGTGACACGTGACGGGATGCCATAACGTTCAGCTGGACAGACAGACTAGTTCAGAGTCTACAAGGACAAGGGAAGTAAAAAAAACACAAGGTTTGGAAATCAGCCAGACATTCCCATTGTTTGGACATGGTCACATGACACAGACGAGCAGAAGAGGAGGAGGAGGAGGAAAGGAGGTGCAAAATGATGGGACCAGTGGACACGCACCATAGATGCTGGAGATCATGCCTTAAGGACATACAAACACATGGAGACAGACTGGGTACAGGATACCGCAGCAGATGGTTACCTAACATAAACTAACGTAGCCTAACATCACATCACCTAATATAACAAACTATCATGACCTAACATTACATCACCTAATATAACATAAACTAACGTAACCTAACATTACATCACCTAATATAACAAACTAACATAAACTAACGTACCCTAACATTATCATCACCTAACATTATCATCACCTAACATAAAGTAACATAACCTAACATTATCATCACCTAACATAAAGTAACATAACCTAACATTAGTAACATAACCTAATATAAACTAACATAATATTAACTAACATAACCTAACATTTGTAACATAACCTAACATTATCATCACCTAACATTAGTAACATAACCTAACACAAACATAAACATAAATGAACATAACCTAAGAAAAACGATCAATAACTAACATAGCGTAACATAACTTAACACAACCTAGAATAAAGTAACATAACCTAACATAACCTAACCTAACACAACATAACCTAACACAACATAACCTAACACAACATAATCTAACATAACCTAACCTGAACTAAAATAAACTAATATAAACATGAACTAACATAACCTAACAAAAGTATCATTAACTAATATAACTTAAACTAAAATATACAGGACATCTGGTTGGTATATTCAATCTCTCCCTATCCCAGTCTGCTGTCCCCACTTGCTTCAAGATGTCCACCATTGTTCCTGTACCCAAGAAGGCAAATGTAACTGAACTAAATGACAATAACGCCCTGTAGCACTCACTTCTGTCATCATTGAGTGCTTTGAGAGGCTAGTTCAGAATCAAATCACCTCCACCTTACCTGATACCCTAGACCCACTTCAATTTGCATACCGCCCCAATAGATCCACAGACGATATATTTGCCATCACTCTGCACACTGCCCTATCCCATCTGGACAAGAGGAATAGCTATGTAAGAATGCTGTCCAATTACTATAGCTCAGCCTTCAACACCGTAGTACCATAGTACCAGTATCAAGCTAACCAATAAGCTCAGGGCCCTGGGACTGAACTCCACCCTATGCACCTCGGTCATGGACCTCCTGACGGGCCTCCCCCAGGTGGTGAAGGTAGGAAACAACACCTCCACTATGCTGATCCTCAACACAGGGGCCCCACCAGGGTGCGTGCTCAGCCCCCTCCTGTACTCCCTGTTCATCTATGACTCCAACTCAATCACAAAGTTTGCAAAGTTTGACGACACCCTCTCACAGTAGTAGGCCTGATTACCAACAATGACGAGACAGCATACAGGGAGGAGGTGAGGAACCTGTGAGAGGGGTGCCTGTAAAATATCCTCTCTCTCAATGCCAACAAAATGAAGGAGCTGATCGTGGACTTCAGGAAACAGCAGAGGGAGCACGCCCCCTCTCCACATGGACAGAACCGCAGTGGAGAAGCTGGAAAGTTAAGTTCCTCTGTGTACATATCACTGACAATCAGAATTGGTCCACCCAGACAGCGTGGGGAAGAAGGCGCAACCTCAGGAGGCTGAAGACAATTGTATAATAACCAGATGTCCTGTACAATCTAATGTATATCAACCAGAAGTCCTGTACACTCTCATATTCTAAACAGAGTATTATTGTTAATTCAGGAGCTGCTAACTAGATCATCTGAGTGGTTTTACCAGTTCTCTAGCGTGTCTGCACAGAGCCATGTCGGGATCCAGTTTCTCCAAAACAAAATGGTTCCTCTCCTTCAACTGGTTTCTCAGGACCTCTCCCTTTATCAAGTAGATATGAGCCATGTAGGGAATGTTCCATACGCCCCTGAGAAAAGAGCGAGAGAGACAGAGCCCATTTGCATATTGTTACAACATTGGCAATAATATAATATAACATTTGAAATGTCTATATTATTTTACAACTATTGTGAGTTTTATGTGTACTGTTAATTTTTTATTGTTTATTTCTCTTTTGTTTCTTGTCTATTTCACTTGCTTTGGCAATGTAAACATCTGTTTCCCATGCCAATAAAGCCCCTTGAATTGAATTTGAATTGAGAGAGAGGAGAGAGAGATATGGATTGAGAAATATATAGAGACTAGAGAGAAAGAGAGAGCAGAGATAGAGAGAAAGATACACACAGAGAGAGAGGGTTTAGTTTTAGTACTGACAATAAGTGGTCCTTCTGTAGCTCAGTTGGTAGAGCATTAGTTTCGAGACCACCCATACGTAGAATGTATGCACACATGACTGTAAGTCGCTTTGGATAAAAGCGTCTGCTAAATGGCATATATTATTATTATTAATCAGCTGCAATACATATTTTTCATTATATTCAACATGTCATGATCTGGAACATGATCACTCTCCTGGTTTAGAAAGAGAAGTCTGGAACATGATCACTCTCCTGGTTTAGAAAGAGAAGTCTGGAACATGATCACTCTCCTGGTTTAGGAAGACAGAGGTCTGGTTTAGGAAGACAGAAGTCTGGTTTAGGAAGACAGAAGTCTGGTTTAGGAAGACAGAAGTCTGGTTTAGGAAGACAGAAGTCTGGTTTAGGAAGACAGAAGTCTGGTTTAGGAAGACAGAGGTGTGGTTTAGGAAGACAGAAGTGTGGTTTAGGAAGACAGAAGTGTGGTTTAGGAAGACAGAAGTGTGGTTTAGGAAGACAGAAGTCTGGTTTAGGAAGACAGAAGTGTGGTTTAGGAAGACAGAAGTGTGGTTTAGGAAGACAGAAGTGTGGTTTAGGAAGACAGAAGTGTGGTTTAGGAAGACAGAAGTGTGGTTTAGGAAGACAGAAGTGTGGTTTAGGAAGACAGAAGTCTGGTTTAGGAAGACAGAAGTCTGGTTTAGGAAGACAGAAGTGTGGTTTAGGAAGACAGAAGTGTGGTTTAGGAAGACAGAAGTCTGGTTTAGGAAGACAGAAGTCTGGTTTAGGAAGACAGAAGTCTGGTTTAGGAAGACAGAAGTCTGGTTTAGGAAGACAGAAGTCTGGTTTAGGAAGACAGAAGTCTGGTTTAGGAAGACAGAAGTCTGGTTTAGGAAGACAGAGGTGTGGTTTAGGAAGACAGAAGTCTGGTTTAGGGAGGTCTTTCCTAAAACAGATCCTTTACGGTTTATTTTACACACAACCATTCACTCACATAACCCATAAACCCTGGCCCTGACAACCAGGTATAATACCAAGTAAACTAACTAGTAACCCATAAACCCTGGCCCTGACAACCAGGTATACTACCAAGTAAACTAACTAGTAACCCATAAACCCTGGCCCTGACAACCAGGTATACTACCAAGTAAACTAACTAGTAACCCATAAACCCTGGCCCTGACAACCAGGTATACTACCAAGTAAACTAACTAGTAACCCATAAACCCTGGCCCTGACAACCAGGTATACTACCAAGTAAACTAACTAGTAACCCATAAACCCTGGCCCTGACAACCAGGTATACTACCAAGTAAACTAACTAGTAACCCATAAACCCTGGCCCTGACAACCAGGTATACTACCAAGTAAACTAACTAGTAACCCATAAACCCTGGCCCTGACAACCAGGTATACTACCAAGTAAACTAACTAGTAACCCATAAACCCTGGCCCTGACAACCAGGTATACTACCAAGTAAACTAACTAGTAACCCATAAACCCTGGCCCTGACAACCAGGTATACTACCAAGTAAACTAACTAGTAACCCATAAACCCTGGCCCTGACAACCAGGTATACTACCAAGTAAACTAACTAGTAACCCATAAACCCTGGCCCTGACAACCAGGTATACTACCAAGTAAACTAACTAGTAACCCATAAACCCTGGCCCTGACAACCAGGTATACTACCAAGTAAACTAACTAGTAACCCATAAACCCTGGCCCTGACAACCAGGTATACTACCAAGTAAACTAACTAGTAACCCATAAATCCTGGCCCTGACAACCAGGTATACTACCAAGTAAACTAACTAGTAACCCATAAACCCTGGCCCTGACAACCAGGTATACTACCAAGTAAACTAACTAGTAACCCATAAACCCTGGCCCTGACAACCAGGTATACTACCAAGTAAACTAACTAGTAACCCATAAACCCTGGCCCTGACAACATGGTAAACTAACTAGTAAACTTAACAGCAACCCATAAACTCTGGCCCTGACAACCTAGTACACTAACTAGTAATCCATAAACCCTGGCCCTGACAACCTGGTAAACTAACTAGTAACCCATAAACCCAGGCTATGACAACCTAGTAAACTAACTAGTAACCCATAAACCCAGGCTATGACAACCTAGTAAACTAACTAGTAACCTATAAACCCAGGCTATGACAACCTAGTAAACTAACTAGTAACCCATAAACCCAGGCTATGACAACATAGTAAACTATCTAGTAACCTATAAACCCAGGCCCTGACAACATAGTAAACTATCTTGGAGCTTTCACAGTTTAAAGGTATAATTTTGTGGCACTGTGGCTTCCATGAAACAGATCAGTGTGTGAGAAATACTCCTAAATTTACAAATAACCCAGAATGTTGATATACAGGAGTGATAGTTTATAGGAAGAACCCGACCTCATTGGTTGAGGACAGGACACTCACACACGCCAACCCCAATGGTTGAGGACAGGACACTCACACACGCCAACCCCATTGGTCGAGGACAGGAGACTTACACACGCTTGCTCTGCACGATGTCGATGTAGTCTTCAGAACGGGCATAGTAACCATCCAGACTCAACGCCCCCCAGAAGTTGGACCACAGCTTGCCATGACGAGTGACAAGGGGAGCAATTATTTTCCTGCAGAAAAGAGAAGAAGAAGGAGGAGGAGAAGAAGAAGAAGACGAAGAAGAAGAAGAGGAAAAGACTCAGGGGGCTAATTTGATATAGAGGAGACATAACCCACTCTATTAAATTATTCAAAAAACAGGAACATTTTACATTTGGCTAGAAAAGAAAATGATGTCAACAGAGAAAAATGTCCTCACGTGTGCTACCCTACAGTATATCCCTCCAATAGTATCCCCATACTTTAACGATGACAGCTTCTCCATCCTAGAGGGGGAGATGGAACATTACCAGGCCCTGGGACATGTACTAGTCTGTGGCGACCTAAATGCCAGAACCGGACAAGAACCTGACACCCTCAGCACACAGGGGGACAAACACCTACCTGGAGGTTACAGTATTCACTCCAAAATATGCCCCCCTAGAAACAACTATGACAGACCTACCAACAAAAACGGGTCACATCTCCTGCAGCTCTGTCGCACCCTGGGTCTGTACATAGTCAATGGTAGGCTTCGAGGGGACTAATTTGGTAGGTACACCTATAGCTCTGTCGCACGCTGGGTCTGTACATAGTCAATGGTAGGCTTCGAGGGGACTAATTTGGTAGGTACACCTACAGCTTATAGCTCATCCCTTGCCAGTTATAAATTAGATTATTTTATCACTGACCTCAACCCAGAGCCTCTCAGACCGTTCACAGTCAGCCCACTAACACCACTATCAGGTGACAGCAAAACCCCAGTCTCTCTGAACAGAGCTATAACTCAATCATGAGGCATCAAAGCTAAAGGATCTGAATATAATATTAAGAAATGCTATAGATGGAAGGAAAGTAGTGTGGAAACCTACAAAAAAAACAATTAGGCAACAACAAATTCAATCCCTTTTAGACAACTTCCTGGAGAAAACATTTCACTGTCATTTTTTAAATTTAACTAGATAAGTCAGTTCAGAACAGTGGATTAAGGGTATTAACGGGTACAACAGATTGTTTTTGATCTTGCATCCTTTCAGTTACAAAGACCCCAGCCTCCTAGTCATAGACGGTTCTCTCTACTACCACATGGCAAGAGGTACCGGAGTGCCAAGTCTAGGACAAAAAGGCTTCTCAACAGTTTTTATCCCCAAGCCATAAGACTCCTGAACAGGTAACGAAATGGTTACCTGGACTATCTGCATTGTGTCCCACCACTCCCCCCCAACCCCTCTTTTACACTGCTGCTACTCTCTGTTTATCATATATGCATAATCACTTTAACTATACATTCATGTACATACAACCTCAATTGGCCCGACCAACCAGTGCTCCCGCACATTGGCTATCTGCATTGTGTCCCACCACCCGCCAACTCCTCTTATTACATACACACACACACACACACACACACCTTTTTTCCACACCATTGGTTAGAGCCTGTAAGTAAGCATTTCACTGTAAGGTCTACTACACCTGTTGTATTCAGCAGTTCACTGTAAGGTCTACTAAACCTGTTGTATTCAGCATTTCACTGTAAGGTCTACTAAACCTGTTGTATTCAGCATTTCACTGTAAGGTCTACTACACCTGTTGTATTCAGCATTTCACTGTAAGGTCTACTACACCTGTTGTATTCAGCATTTCACTGTAAGGTCTACTACACCTGTTGTATTCAGCATTTCACTGTAAGGTCTACTACACCTGTTGTATTCAGCATTTCACTGTAAGGTCTACTACACCTGTTGTATTCAGCATTTCACTGTAAGGTCTACTACACCTGTTGTATTCAGCATTTCACTGTAAGGTCTACTACACCTGTTGTATTCAGCATTTCACTGTAAGGTCTACTATACCTGTTGTATTCAGCATTTCACTGTGAGGTCTACTACACCTGTTGTATTCAGCATTTCACTGTAAGGTCTACTACACCTGTTGTATTCAGCATTTCACTGTAAGGTCTACTACACCTGTTGTATTCAGCATTTCACTGTGAGGTCTACTACACCTGTTGTATTCAGCATTTCACTGTAAGGTCTACTACACCTGTTGTATTCAGCATTTCACTGTAAGGTCTACTACACCTGTTGTATTCAGCATTTCACTGTAAGGTCTACTACACCTGTTGTATTCAGCATTTCACTGTAAGGTCTACTACACCTGTTGTATTCAGCATTTCACTGTAAGGTCTACTACACCTGTTGTATTCAGCATTTCACTGTGAGGTCTACTACACCTGTTGTATTCAGCATTTCACTGTAACTGGTCTACTACACCTGTTGTATTCGGCGCGCGTGACAAATAAACTTTGATTTGATTTGAAGTCAAACACTCTAACCACCTGCCGTCTTCACCTTCACCCCACCTTCACCCCACCTTCACTTCACCTTCACCCCCCCTCCTTCACCCCACCTTCACCCCACCTTCACTTCACCTCCCCCTCCTTCACCCCACCTTCACCTCCCCCTCCTTCACCCCACCTTTACCTTCACCTTCCTCCCACCTTCACTTCGCCCCATCTTCACCTTCCCCCCACCTTCACCTACACTTCACCTTCACCCCACCTTTACACCTTCACTGTAATAGTGTAGTGTAAACTTTGCAGTATAAAGCCTAAGACTATATTTGACTTTTCAAATTCCCTATCAAATCTAAAAAATACAAATCAGACAACCTAAGAAAATCAACAACAATAACAAATGATTTGAAGAAGAAAGCAAAAACCTAAAAATGAAATTGCAAAATCTATCCAACCAATAACATAGAGACCCAGAAAACCTGAGTCTACGCCTTCACTATGGTGAATCACTAAAACAACACAGAATTACACTACAGAAAAAGAAGGAACAGCACGTCAGAAATCAGCTCAATGTAATTGAAGAATCCATAGAATCTAACCACTTGGAACACACTAAACAAACAGCAACACAAATAGTTATCTATCCAAAACGGAGATGTGTGGATAAACCACTTCTCCAATCTTTTGTCTCTTTAACAAAGAACAAACAGCAAAAACATATACATGATCAAATACAAAATCTTTGAATCAACTATTAAAGATTACCAGAACCCACTGGATTCTCCAATTACATTGAATGAACTACATGACAAAATAAAAACCAACCCAAAGAGGCCTGTGGTGTTGATGGTATCCTACATGAAATAACAAAAATATACAGACCACAAATTCCAAATGGCTATACTAAAACTCTTTAACATCATCCTTAGCTCTGGCATCTTCCCCAATATTTGGAACCAAGGACTGACAACCCCAATCCACAAAAGTGGAGACAAATTTGACCCCAATATCTACCATGGGATATGAGTCAACAGTAACCTTGGAAAAATACTCTGCATTATAATTAACAGCAGACTTCTACATTTCCTCAGTGCAAACAATGTACTGAGCAAATGTCAAATAGTTTTTTTTTTAATTTACCGTACGATAGACCACGTATGCACACTCTAATAGACAAACAAATAGACAAACAAATAAAAACAAAACACCTCAAAACTCCTCACATTGGATAAATAGTTCTTCAATGAGTCGGGCATGACTAAGACTACTGCACGACACCCAGCCAGGACCCAATGCCCGTGATTTACTGGAGAAGGAAACTGAGATTTCGAGGCAAAAGATCTGGGTGCCTTGCGAGGATCAGGCAACGAGTGGCTAACCCCTGTTCTGCTAGCTAACGTTCAATCGCTGTAAAATAAATGGGACGAACTGAAAGCAGGTATATCCTACCAACGGAATATTAAAAACTTTAAAAGCTTATGTTTGACTGAGTCGTGGCTGAACGACGACATTAAGAACATACAGCTGGGGGGTTATACACTCTATCTGCAAGACAGAACAGCAGCCTCTGGTAAGACACGGGACGGGGGCCTATGTATTTATGTAAACAACAGCTGGTGCACAATATCTAAGGAAGTCTCGAGGTTTTGCTCGCTTCATGATAAGCTGTAGACTGCACTATCTACCAAGAGAGATTTCATCCGTATTTTTTGTAGCTGTCTACATAAAACTGCATTAAATGAGCTGTATTCCACCAAACAAACAGGAAAACGCTCATCCAGAGGTGGTGCTCCTAGTGGGCGGGGGCTTTAATGCAGGAATCTTAAATCAGTTCTACTGAATTTCTATCAGCATGTTAAAAGTCTAACCAGAGGGAAAAACATTCTGGACTACCTTTACTCCACACACAGAGACACGTACAACACTCTCCCTCGCCCTGCATTTGGCAAATCTGACCATAACTACATCCTTCGGATTTCTGCTAACAAGCTAAAATTATAGCAGGAAGCACCAGTGACTCAGCCAATAAAAAAGTGGTCAGATGTAGCAGATACTAAACTACAAGATTGCTTTGCTATCACAGACTGTAATATGTTCCGGGGATTTATCCAATGGCATCGAGGAGAACACCACATCAGTCACTGGCTTTATCAATAGGTACATCAATGATGTCATCCCCACAGTGACTGTACGTACATACCCCAACCAGAAGCCATGGATTACTGGCAACATTCACACGGAAGCTTATAACAAATCCCGCTATGCCCTCCGACGAACCATCAAACAGGCAAAGCATCAGTACAGGAATAAGATTTAATCGTACTACACCGGCTCCAACGCTCGTCGGATGTGGCAGGGCTTGCAAACTATTACAGACTACAAAGGGAAGCACAGCCGAGAGCAGCCCAGTGACACGAGCCTACAAAAGACGAGATAAATAACTTCTACACTTGCTTCGAGGCAAGTAACACTGAAACATGCATCAGAGCACCAGCTGTTTCGGATGACTGTGTGATCACGTTCTCCGCAGCCGATGTGAGTAAGAACTTTAAACAGGTCAAAAGGCCGCTCGGCCATATGGATTACCAGGACGCTCCAAGCATGCGCTGAACCAACTAGCAAGTGTCGTCACTGACATTTTCAACCTCTCGCTGTCTGAGTCTGTAATACCAACATGTTTCAAGCAGACCACCATAGTGCCTGTGCCCAAGAACACTAAGGTAACCTGCCTAAATAACTACAGACCCGTAGCACTCACTTCTGTAGCCATGAAATGCTTTGAAAAACTGGCCATGGCTCAAATAAACACGATTATCCCAGAAACCCTAGACCCAATCTCTATTGCACTCCATACTGCCCTTTCCCACCTGGACAAAATGAACACCTTTGTGAGAATGCTGTTCATTGACTACAGCTCAACATTCAACACTATAGTGCCCTCAAATCTCATCGCTCAGCTAAGGACCCTGGGACTAAACACCCCCCTCTGCAACTGGATGCTAGACTTCATGACGGGCATCCCCCAGGTGGTAAGGGTAGGTAACAACACATCAACACAGGGGCATGTGCTCAGTCCTCTCCTGTACTCCCTGTTCCCTCATGACTGCATGGCCAGGCTTGTCTCCAACAACACCTATTGTATTTTAAACTTCAAAAAAGCTTGGAGGAAAAAATACAAACATTACACAAATACATTTGGCGAAAATCACACAAATGTATTTCCACAGGGCCGTGGGGTGAGACAGGGATGCAGCTTAAGCCCCTCTTCTTTTTTTCCTTTTTTTTGTTGTTGAATTTTACCCCTTTTTCTCCCCAATTTCTCCTGCCAATTCTGTCAGACCTGGGCCCTGACAGTGAATCTCAGTAAGACACAAATAATGGTATCCCAAAAAAGGTTCAGTCGCCAGGACCACAACTACACATTTCATCTAGACACCCTAGAGCACACAAGAAACAATACATATCTCGGCCTAAACATCAGCGTGTGATCAGATGTGAACGATCTGAGAGACAAGGCAAGAGGGGCATTCTATGCCATCAAAAGGAACATCAAATTCGACATACGAATTAGGATCTGGCTAGAAATGCTTGAATCAGTTATAGAACCAATTGCCCTTTATGGTTGTGAGGTCTGGGGTCCGCTCACCAAGCAAGAATTCACAAAATAGGACAAACACCAAACTGAGAATGCATACAAAATTCTGGAAAAATATCTTCCAAGTACAATGTAAATCACCAAATAATGTCTTTATTCTTTTGAAACTTGAGTACAATATTTACTGTTCACTTTTTATTTATTTCAATTTTGTTTATCTATTTCACTTGATTTGGCAATCAAATCAAATCAAATGTTATTTGTCATATACAAATGGTTAGCAGATAGCAGATGTTAATGCGAGTGTAGCGAAATGCTTCTAGTTCCGACAATGCAGTAATAACCAACAAGTAATCTAGCTAACAATTCCAAAACTACTACCTTATACACACAAGTGTAAGGGGATAAAGCATATGTACATAAAGATATATGAATGAGTGATGGAACAGAGCAGCATAGGCAAGATACAGTAGATGGTATTGAGTGCAGTATATACATATGAGATGAGTATATAAACAAAGTGGCATAGTTAAAGTGGCTAGTGATACATGTATTACATAAGGATGCAGTAGATGATACAGAGTACAGTATATACGTATACATATGATATTAATAATGTAGGGTATGTAAACATGTTTCCCATGCCAATAAAGCTCTTTACTTGAACTGAGAGAGAGATAGAGACAAGGGGAGAGACAGACAGAGAGAGAGAGAGAGAGAGAGCGAGAGAGAGAGAGACAGAGAGGAGACAGAGACAGAGAGGAGACAGAGACAGAGAGGAGACAGAGACAGAGAGGAGACAGAGACAGAGAGGAGACAGAGACAGAGAGGAGACAGAGAGAGACAGAGCGGAGACAGAGAGAGACAGAGAGGAGACAGAGAGAGACAGAGAGAGACAGAGAGAGAGAGAGCGAGAAAGACAGAGAGAGAGCGAGAAAGACAGAGCGAGAAAGACAGAGCGAGACACAGAGAGAGAGACAGAGAGAGAGAGAGCGAGAAAGACAGAGACAGAGAGAGAGAGACAGAGAGAGAGAGACAGAGAGAGAGAGACAGAGAGAGAGAGACAGAGAGAGAAAGACACAGAGAGAGAGAGAGCAAGAAAGACAGAGACAGAGAGAGAGAGACAGAGAGAGAGAGACAGAGAGAGAGAGACAGAGAGAGAGAGACAGAGAGAGAGAGACAGAGAGAGAGAGACAGAGAGAGAGACAGAGAGAGAGACAGAGAGAGAGACAGAGAGAGAGACAGAGAGAGTGTAATTCTGCCAAACAGGATATAACTAGGTGTCATTTCCCAGTCGGCCATCAGATATACTGGGTGTCTTAGTGGTGTAACAGACATCCTGCAGCTCAGAACTCAACCCAAAGTGGCCCGGGAGGACTGCTACCAATTGGGTAAAGCTAGAGCAGAACCTCACTGGGTCATATTACAGTAAACCAGACATATGCTGAATTCACACAGGCATTCTGCAGGCCAGTTCCTAAATGGTGGTGGGAAGACACAAGGCCGCTCGGTGTGAGTTTGCATTTAAATGTGCGTGAGACATAGACACACATCCCCACTGTTGGAGCTCAAACACTATATTTTTAAAGCCACGAACATCACGAAGAACGGAGCGTGATTCCCGAGGGAAAACAACTTATATAGGATGCATTACCATAAATTACAGCGTTCATCTACAATACGGATACAATACAGGAAATGGGATGGACGACAAGGACATACTGAATGTCCGGGATTGTAGACAGATTGGAGAGTTCCCATGGCCTCTTTAAATAACCCAGAGGGCTTTCTCTTCGGGCCTCCAGGGTCTGAAATAGCACCCTGTTCCCTATGTCGTGCCTTACATTTTGACCAGGACCTACAGAGCTATAGGGATTAGAGTGCCATTTGGGACTCAAACCAGGGCTTCTGTCTCAGGTCTGCCACCACCACAAAGACATCTGGTTTAAAGAGACAACACTTGAAAAATCAAGAGGAGAGAAAAGAGAGAAAAGACAGGCATAGACTGTATAAAAGACATAGACTGTATAAAACAGACATAGACTGTATAAAACAGACATAGACTGTATAAAACAGACATAGACTATATATAACATTCATAGACTGTATAAAACAGACAGACTGTATACAACAGACATAGACTCTATATAACATACATAGACTGTGTCATGACGTTGGCCTCTTTGGGTTTAGCAACCCCACCCCCCTCTTCCTGCCACTCCCCTTGCCTCCTTCAACTAGGTTGCTGTGGTCAGAGAGACGTGGTAAATTCCTGAGAAGACCCTGCCACACAGTATAGAGAGAGTAGATTTTCATAGAGGACAAAGGAAATCCTTCCACCTCACAGAACTTGAGGTCCGAACAAATTTCAAGTTCCAGTGAAGGTATAAAAGATGGGTGAAGAATCCAGCTACGAACTGGTCCGTTTGTTACAACATGGGGGCGCTCATGGGAGACGATGTGGCCACTTTACCATAACGCTGTTTATATAACAGCCTCAGATATGAGGTTTACATCTAATTGTTGTATAAGATTAATGAGTGAGGATGATACTGTTTGTATAATTGTGTAATATGATTTTGGACTGTTTAATGAAGAAAAATACAATTCCCTTTTGATTTGAACTAAATCAGAGGACCGCCCCTGAGTCCAGTTAGGGTCAGACATCCTGGGACAGCCCTCTTTGGACCCCCCTTCCAAATCAGCAAACAGAGCCCTCACGAGGTGGCTAAAGGTTGCAGACCTTTCATTAGGAGGACAAAGGTTGCAAATGTTTTCTCCAGAGGACAAAGGTTGCAGACCATGTTTTCTCCATTAGGAGGACAAAGGTTGCAGACCATGTTTTCTCCATTAGGAGGACAAAGGTTGTAGACCATGTTTTTCTCTATTAGGAGGACAAAGGTTCTAGACCATGTTTTTCTCTATTAGGAGGACAAAGGTTCTAGACCATGTTTTTCTCTATTAGGAGGACAAAGGTTCTAGACCATGTTTTCTCTATTAGGAGGACAAAGGTTGTAGACCATGTTTTCTCCATTAGGAGGACAAAGGTTGTAGACCACTATTAGGAGGACAAATAGACCATGTTTTCTCCATTAGGAGGACAAAGGTTGTAGACCATGTTTTTCTCTATTAGGAGCCTCAGATATGAGGCTTGTAGGTTGTAGACCATTGCTGAATATTTGAACCATTCTCCTATCATTTCATGTAACCATTTACCTTGTTTGTTTGTTTGTTTATACATGTCTGTAAATGACTTAGTTAGTAATAAATAAATGATTGAAGACATTTGATGTCTGGATGACTCATAGTGAAGACTGGGTTCGTGCAGATAACCAATAATTTACGACATTTGGAATGAGACTAACATGAGGTAAAGTAAATAATTAATTAATTCGAAGACTAATTGATCAGATAAAAAAATCTGAAAAGTTATTTTAGGAAATATTAACTTTGTAATCTGAATATTTTCCTTGGTGCCCTGACTTCCTAGTAATTATGGTTACATGATTAATCAGTCTAATCGCGTAATAACTCATTACAGAGAATCTTTGATAAAAACTATGTCTTCAGTTAATGATAGTAAAGACACGACAACTGTACAAAACAGGCCCAGACTGTATAAAACAGGCCCAGACTGTACAAAACAGGCCCAGACTGTACAAAACAGGCCCAGACTGTACAAAACAGGCCCAGACTGTATAAAACAGGCCCAGACTGTATAAAACCAGGCCCAGACTGTATAAAACCAGGCCCAGACTGTAAACAGAGACTGTATAAAACAGGCAGACTGTATAAAACAGGCCCAGACTGTATAAAACAGGCCCAGACTGTACAAAACAGACACAGACTGTACAAAACAGACACAGACTGTACAAAAACAGGACACAGACTGTACAAAACAGACTATATAAAACAGGCCCAGACTGTATAAAACAGGCCCAGACTGTATAAAACAGGCCCAGACTGTATAAAACAGGCCCAGACTGTACAAAACAGGCCCAGACTGTACAAAACAGGCCCGGACTGTATAAAACAGGCCCAGACTGTACAAAACAGGCCCAGACTGTACTAAACTGAGACTGTATAAAACAGGCCCAGACTGTATAAAACAGGCCCAGACTGTACAAAACACAGACTGTATCAAACAGGCCCAGACTGTATAAACAGGCCCAGACACAGACTGTATAAAACAGGCACAGACTGTATAAAACAGGCCCAGACTGTATAAAACAGACCCAGACTGTATAAAACAGGCAGACTGTACAAAACAGGCCCAGACTGTACAAAACAGGCCCAGACTGTATTAAACAGGCACAGACTGTATTAAACAGAGACTGTATAAAACAGGCACAGACTGCATAAAACAGACCCAGACTGTACAAAACAGGCCCAGACTGTATAAAACAGGCCCAGACTGTATAAAACAGGCCCAGACTGTATAAAACAGGCCCAGACTGTATAAAACAGGCCCAGACTGTACAAAACAGACCCAGACTGTACAAAACAGACCCAGACTGTACAAAACAGGCCCAGACTGTATTAAACAGGCCCAGACTGTATTAAATAGGCAGATACTATGGAAAAAAAAATACAAATCTAGTTGTTTAAACTAAATATTATGAGCTGGTCCCAGAGCCTGTTATAGTTTACTCAACTTTTCAGTTGAGTACTATTAAAACATAAAACATAACTTGGCAAACATTATTTCAATTTAAAATGTCATATTCACCCAACTAGATATAATTATTTGGGCATCTTAGCTAAAGAAATGCTGTGCACCTGGTTACAAACACACTGCTTTCAAAATACAATGTTTCCAACTCACATATTTGACACAGGCTGATATCCATGATTACATTGTGCCTGTTAATTTATACAGTAATTGTTATTCAACATGTCCTTATCTTTGATGTGTACTCACAACCACTGGGTTCACGTCTTTCTGATTTTCCAGCTAAAACACCATGCCTGTGTCAATTACCAGTTAATCTGATGATTGTCCTTCAACAGTCTGCAGCAGTAATATAACCTTCAGCAGTAATATAACCTTCAGCAGTAATATAACCTTCAGCAGTAATATAACCTTCAGCAGTAATATAACCTTCAGCAGTCTGCAGCAGTAATATAACCTTCAGCAGTAATATAACCTTCAACAGTCTGCAGCAGTCATTTAACCTTCAGCAGTAATATAACCTTCAACAGTCTGCAGCAGTAATTTAACCTTCAGCAGTAATATAATCTTCAGCAGTAATATAACCTTCAGCAGTAATATAACCTTCAGCAGTAATATAACCTTCAGCAGTAATACAGCCTTCAGCAGTAATATAACCTTCAGCAGTAATATAACCTTCAACAGTCTGCAGCAGTCATTTAACCTTCAGCAGTAATATAACCTTCAACAGTCTGCAGCAGTAATTTAACCTTCAGCAGTAATACAACCTTCAGCAGTAATACAACCTTCAGCAGTAATACAGCCTTCAGCAGTAATATAGCCTTCAGCAGTAATACAACCTTCAGGAGTAATATAACCTTTAGCAGTAATATAACCTTCAGCAGTAATATAACTTTCAACAGTCTGCAGCAGTAATATAACTTTCAGCAGTAATATAACCTTCAGCAGTAATATAACCTTCAACAGTCTGCAGCAGTAATATAACCTTCAGCAGTAATATAACCTTCAGCAGTAATATAACCTTCAGCAGTAATATAACCTTTAGCAGTAATATAACCTTCAGCAGTAATATAACCTTCAGCAGTAATATAACCTTCAGCAGTAATATAACCTTCAACAGTAATATAACCTTTAGCAGTAATATAACCTTTAGCAGTAATATAACCTTTAGCAGTAATATAACCTTTAGCAGTAATATAACCTTTAGCAGTAATATAACCTTCAGCAGTAATATAACCTTCAACAGTCTGCAGCAGTAATATAACCTTCAGCAGTAATATAACCTTCAACAGTCTGCAGCAGTAATTTAACCTTCAGCAGTAATATAACCTTCAGCAGTAATATAACCTTCAGCAGTAATATAACCTGCATCAGTAATATAACCTTTAGCAGTAATATAACCTTCAGCAGTAATATAACCTTCAGCAGTAATATAATCTTCTGCAGTAATATAACCTTCAGCAGTAATATAACCTTCAACAGTCTGCAGCAGTAATTTAACCTTCAGCAGTAATATAACCTTCAGCAGTAATATAACCTTTAGCAGTAATATAACCTTTAGCAGTAATATAACCTTCAGCAGTAATATAACCTTCAGCAGTAATATAACCTTCAGCAGTAATATAACCTTCAACAGTCTGCAGCAGTAATTTAACCTTCAGCAGTAATATAATCTTCAGCAGTAATATAACCTTCAGCAGTAATTTAACCTTCAGCAGTAATATAACCTGCAGCAGTAATATAACCTTTAGCAGTAATATAACCTTCAGCAGTAATATAATCTTCTGCAGTAATATAACCTTCAGCAGTAATATAACCTTCAGCAGTAATATAACCTTCAGCAGTCTGCAGCAGTAATATAACCTTCAGCAGTAATATAACCTGCAGCAGTAATATAACCTGCAGCATTAATATAACCTGCAGCAGTAATATAACCTTCAGCAGTAATATAACCTTCAGCAGTAATATAACCTTCAGCAGTAATATAACCTTCAGCAGTAATATAACCTTCAGCAGTAATATAACCTGCAGCAGTAATATAACCTGCAGCAGTAATATAACCTTCAGCAGTAATATAACCTTCAGCAGTAATATAACCTTCAGCAGTCTGCAGCAGTAATATAACCTTCAGCAGTAATATAACCTTCAGCAGTAATATAATCTGCAGCAGTAATATAACCTGCAGCAGTAATATAACCTTCAGCAGTCTGCAGCAGTAATATAACCTTCAGCAGTAATATAACCTTCAGCAGTAATATAACCTTCAGCAGTAATATAACCTTCAGCAGTAATATAACCTTTAGCAGTAATATAACCTTTAGCAGTAATATAACCTTTAGCAGTAATATAACCTTTAGCAGTAATATAACCTTCAGCAGTAATATAACCTTCAACAGTCTGCAGCAGTAATATAACCTTCAGCAGTAATTTAACCTTCAGCAGTAATATAATCTTCAGCAGTAATATAACCTTCAGCAGTAATATAATCTTCAGCAGTAATATAACCTTCAGCAGTAATATAACCTTCAGCAGTCTGCAGCAGTAATATAACCTTCAGCAGTAATATAACCTGCAGCAGTAATATAACCTTCAGCAGTAATATAACCTGCAGCATTAATATAACCTGCAGCAGTAATATAACCTTCAGCCAGCAGTAATATAACCTTCAGCAGTAATATAACCTTCAGCAGTAATATAACCTGCAGCAGTAATATAACCTTCAGCAGTAATATAACCTTCAGCAGTAATATAACCTTCAGCAGTAATATAACCTTCAGCAGTCTGCAGCAGTAATATAACCTTCAGCAGTAATATAACCTTCAGTAGTAATATAACCTTCAGCAGTAATATAACCTGCAGCAGTAATATAACCTTTAGCAGTAATATAACCTTTAGCAGTAATATAACCTTCAGCAGTAATATAACCTTCAGCAGTCTGCAGCAGTAATATAACCTTCAGCAGTAATATAACCTTCAGCAGTAATATAACATTCAGCAGTAATATAACCTGCAGCAGTAATATAACCTGCAGCAGTAATATAACCTTCAGCAGTAATATAATTTTCAGCAGTAATATAGCCAGCAGCTTTAACACAATAAGAGTCCCTTTTCCTTATGGCCTGCACCTTTAACACAATAAGAGTCCCTGTTCCTTATGGCCAGCAGCTTTAACACAATAAGAGTCCCTGTTCCTTATGGCCAGCAGCATTATCACAATAAGAGTCCCTGTTCCTTATGGCCAGCAGCATTATCACAATAAGAGTCCCTGTTCCTTATGGCCAACAGCTTTAAAACAATAAGAGTCCCTGTTCCTTATGGCCAGCAGCTTTAACACAATAAGAGTCCCTGTTTCTTATGGCCAGCAGCTTTAACACAATAAGAGTCCCTGTTCCTTATGGCCAGCAGCTTTAACACAATAAGAGTCCCTGTTTCTTATGGCCAGCAGCTTTAACACAATAAGAGTCCCTGTACCTTATGGCCAGCAGCATTATCACAATAAGAGTCCCTGTTCCTTATGGCCAACAGCTTTAACACAATAAGAGTCCCTGTTCCTTATGGCCAGCAGCTTTAACACAATAAGAGTCCCTGTTCCTTATGGCCAGCAGCTTTAACACAATAAGAGTCCCTGTTCCTTATGGCCAGCAGCTTTAACACAATAAGAGTCCCTGTTTCTTATGGCCAGCAGCTTTAACACAATAAGACTCACTGTTCCTTATGGCCAGCAGCTTTAACACAATAAGAGTCCCTGTTCCTTATGGCCAGCAGCTTTAACACAATAAGAGTCCCTGTTCCTTATGGCCAGCAGCTTTAACACAATAAGAGTCCCTGTTCCTTATGGCCAGCAGCTTTAACACAATAAGAGTCCCTGTTTCTTATGGCCAGCAGCTTTAACACAATAAGACTCCCTGTTCCTTATGGCCAGCAGCTTTAACACAATAAGAGTCCCTGTTCCTTATGGCCAGCAGCTTTAACACAATAAGAGTCCCTGTTCCTTATACACCCCATAACAAGTATGCAAACACTGTGCATGCATGTTAGATCATTGGGCTTCTGCCTATAAGACAATTCCCCTGATTAGAAACAGCCGCAACACTATACAGACATCATACCTGTTCTGTTCAAATGGCTTGATCAAACCCTTAACCCTTAACAATACCATACCTGTTCTGCTCGATGAGGATCTTCAGGGTCTGTCTGTTGGTGAGCATCACGTCAGTATCCATACTGAGGTAGAAGTCACAGCCTGGGTCCTTACGACACAGCCCCCTGGTTTAAAGAAATGGAGGAAACAAAACATCTAATCAATCATTATTGATCAATTCAACTGACAACATGATGGTAGCCTGATGCGCTACCAAGCACATGGTTTGACATAAATCGTAATTTGCAAGATAGCGATTATGAGATCCTAAGTAAAACACTACTCTCTGCTAATTAATATAATAATAATAATATATGCCATTTAGCAGACGCTTTTATCCAAAGCGACTTACAGTCATGTGTGCATACAGTCATGTGTGCATACATTCTACGTATAATTCTATGCTACAGAGAGATAGTTCTCAATGAGCCTGTTAGTTAGTGGTGTGTTCAGTGGGTTTAGTTCTGAATGACGTGGTGTGTTCAGTGGGTTTCCCTTCTAAATTGTCTCCTTGGCTAAAACCTTTTTTTTAGCCAAGACAAACTGTAGATCTGTTTCAGGCTAAACATTTGACAGATACAGTGCCTTGCGAAAGTATTCGGCCCCCTTGAACTTTGCGACCTTTTGCCACATTTCAGAACAGTATCCTGGACCTGCCTGGTGTGTTCCTTGTTCTTCATGATGCTCTCTGCGCTTTTAACGGACCTCTGAGACTATCACAGTGCAGGTTCATTTATACGGAGACTTGATTACACACAGGTGGATTGTATTTATCATCATTAGTCATTTAGGTCAACATTGGATCATTCAGAGATCCTCACTGAACTTCTGGAGAGAGTTTGCTGCACTGAAAGTAAAGGGGCTGAATAATTTTGCACGCCCAATTTTTCAGTTTTTGATTTGTTAAAAAAGTTTGAAATATCCAATAAATGTCGTTCCAATTCATGATTGTGTCCCACTTGTTGTTGATTCTTCACAAAAAAATACAGTTTTATATCTTTGTGTTTGAAGCCTGAAATGTGGCAAAAGGTCGCAAAATTCAAGGGGGCCGAATACTTTCGCAAGGCACTGTATATCATTTTTTTCTACCTGAATATATTTGAAATCTTTTGACACCAATACAAAACCCTTATATGTAGGTGCTCCTATTTGGACACCGTTTCCAACTCAACATCAGAGTGACTGAGCTTCCGTTTCCAACTCAACATCAGAGTGACTGATCCTCCGTTTCCAACTCAACATCAGAGTGACTGATCTTCCGTTTCCAACTCAACATCAGAGTGACTGAGCTTCCGTTTCCAACTCAACATCAGAGTGACTGATCCTCCGTTTCCAACTCAACATCAGAGTGACTGATCTTCCGTTTCCAACTCAACATCAGAGTGACTGAGCTTCCGTTTCCAACTCAACATCAGAGTGACTGAGCTTCCGTTTCCAACTCAACATCAGAGTGACTGATCTTCCGTTTCCAACTCAACATCAGAGTGACTGAGCTTCCGTTTCCAACTCAACATCAGAGTGACTGAGTTTCCGTTTCCAACTCAACATCAGAGTCACTGATCTTCCGTTTCCAACTCAACATCAGAGTGACTGAGCTTCCGTTTCCAACTCAACATCAGAGTGACTGAGCTTCCGTTTCCAACTCAACATCAGAGTGACTGAGCTTCCGTTTCCAACTCAACATCAGAGTGACTGAGCTACCGTTTCCAACTCAACATCAGAGTGACTGAGCTTCTTGATTTGCATATTTACTTCAATCTAATTGCTCTGGAGCCTTTCATGGTTCGCGGTAATGCTAGCTATTCATTCATATTCAGACTGTTTTGTTCATCAAATAACAAGTCTGAGATGGAAAATGTCTCTGTGAAATTATATGATGGGGGGGACACACACAGCTAGAGGAATCATCACACACACACACACACACACACACACACACACACACACACACACACACACACACACACACACACACACACACACACACACACACACACACACACACACACACACACACACACACACACACACACACACACAGCTAGAGGAATCATCACACACACACACACACACAGCTAGAGGAATCATCACACACACACACACACACACACACACACACACACACACACACACACACACACACACACACACACACACACACACACACACACACACACACACACACACACACACACACACACACACACACACACACACACAGCTAGAGGAATCATCACACACACACACACACACACAGCTAGAGGAATCACACACACACACACACACACACACACACACACACACACACACACACACACACACACACACACACACACACACACACACACACACACACACACACACACACACACACACACACACACACACACACACACACACACACACGTCTGGTAGCGTACTGTACGTACATGCCCATGTTTCTGGCCTGTCCTTGGCTCAAGTTCTCCTCCGGACCCACAACCTTGAAGCTGTTAAACACATCTTTACTCTCCTCCCAAAACCTCTGGATGTGTCTCTCATGGTAAACCTCCTGAAGAGAGAAAGAGGGTGAGAGAGGGTGAAAGAGGGTGAGAGAGGGTGAAAGAGGGTGAAAGAGGGTGAGAGAGGGTGAAAGAGGGTGAAAGAGGGCGAGAGAGGGTGAAAGAGGGTGAAAGAGGGTGAGAGAGGGTGAGAGAGGGTGAGAGAGGGTGAAAGGGTGAGAGAGGGTGAAAGAGGGTGAAAGATGGTGAGAGAGGGTGAGAGAGAGTGTGAGAGAGAAACAGAGAGAGACCTTTTGTGAGTGTAATGTTTACTGTTCATTTGTATTGTTTATTTCACTTGTGTTTATTATCTACTTCACTTGCTTTGACAATGTTAACACATGTTTCCCATGCCAATAAAGCCCTTCATTTGAGGAAGAAAAAAAATGAATTGAGAGATAGAGACAGAGCGAGAAAGACAGACAGACAGAGAGAGAGAGAGAGAGAGAGAGTGAGAGGGAAACAGAGAGAGAGAGAGACAGAGAGAGAAAGACAGACAGACAGAGAGAGAGAGAGAGAGAGAGAGAGAGAGAGAGAGAGAGAGAGAGAGAGAGAGAGAGAGAGAGAGAGAGAGAGAGAGAGAGGGAAACAGAGAGAGAGAGACAGAGAGAGAAAGACAGACAGACAGAGAAAGAGAGAGAGGGAGACAGAGAGAGAGAGAGAGACAGAGAGAGAAAGACAGACAGACAGAGAGAGAGAGAGAGAGAGGGAAACAGAGAGAGAGAGAGAGAGAGGGAAACAGAGAGAGAGAGACAGAAAGAGAAAGACAGACAGACAGAGAGAGAGAAAGAGAGAGACAGACAGACAGAGAGAGAGAGAGAGGGAAACAGAGAGAGAGAGAGAGGGAAACAGAGAGAGAGAGAGAGACAGAGAGAGAAAGACAGACAGACAGAGAGAGAGAGAAAGACAGACAGACAGAGAGAGAGAGAGAGGGAAACACAGAGAGAGAGAGAGAGAGAGAGAGAGAGAGAGAGAGAGAGAGAGAGAGAGAGAGAGAGAGAGAGAGAGAGAGAGAGACAGAGAGAGAGACAGAGAGAGACAGAGAGAGAGAGAGAGAGAGAGAGAGAGAGAGAGAGAGAGAGAGAGAGACAGAGAGAGACAGGGAGAGAGACACATAGTTATGACTAATATTATATTAGACAGCTGAGAGAAAGGAGAGTCCATGGTTGACGGATTATGTCTTGTCCATAATTGAGTTTATCCAGAGCCAAGGTCCAGCTGCAGTTACTCACGTTGTTATGAACGAAGACGTTGAGTTTATCTTTGGGGTAGTCGAGGGTCACAAGTCTCTGGAAGAACTGAGAGAGGAAAGGAGTGGGCTGTTCGATGAACACTCCAACCATAACAGTCGGATACTCCTGTTTTAAAAAAAACAACAACATACTTTTATTAATAAACTAAACTTAAATGACACGTTGCAGATATGGAAAGATGTTTTGAATAACTCGTCCCTTTGGTACCTGAAAACATTAGTTTAAGTTCAAGGTTCATTTTAAGCATCAGATCAGCCAATTAAAATCATTGATGTAGTGTCACGTGAGAGAACGCTACATTGTAGCTGGTCCCATCTGATAACCTGGCACATGTTAGTCCTATGCCTAACCTCAGCTGGTGGCTGTGATTATTTCCTGTAACAAATTCCTCATTAGCCTATCAAAGATCTTAAAATATTTTTCTCCACAAACCAATGGCGTTTCATAAAATAGGCCAACTCAGCCTCCAGAGGGACACATGTAAACCTTGAATTTGGAGGTTTTAAGAAAAGCCTATTTTAAGATCTTTGACTAATGAGGAATTTGTTACAGGAAATTTTCATTGCCACCTGGCGAGGTTAGCATCGGGCTAACAATTTCAATTAGCTCATGCTTAATCTTAACCTTGAACTCTTGCTCCCGAGTGGCACAAGGGTCAAAAGGGTCAAAGGCACTGCATCGCAGTGCTAGAGGCGTCACTACAGACCCTGGTTTGATTCCAAGCTATATTACAACCGGCTGTGATTGGGAGTCCTGCAGGGTTCGGTCGGGGTAGGCTGTCATTGTAAATAATACTTTTTCCTTAACTGACTTGCCTAGTTAAATAAAGGTTAAATAAATAAAAATGATTGGCTAGTATGACCTCATTACATCTTACATTAAGAACTAATGTCTCAACAAAACTATACCTCATTGAACATAAAACAAAATACATTGTAAAAGTGAATAACACCTGTCACAAACCATAAACAAAAACACAACAGCAACAAAGAGTGCAGATCCAAACAGTATGTCTGGACAAAATTGAGTCGTGAGACCAGTTCCCTCCCTGAAGAGACAGTAGACAGAGGAGAGAGTTCTTTCCCATGACTCTCTCTCCCAAAACAGCTCTACAGGGCCGTGTCTTTCTCCTCTTGACCATGTTAAAAGACCAGGCCTGTGTCAGCCGGCCTGGGATGAAAAGGGACCCGGTTGAAACCATCTAATTTGTGAGTTCCGCGACGGCTCAGAGTTCCAGGACTTTCAAGCATGGAAGGGTCACCCAGGGATCAAGCCAGAGGTCCCTTAAATTGTTACCGGCAGGGAGGACAGAGAGAGAGAGAGAGAGAGAGAGAGAGAGAGAGAGAGAGAGAGAGAGAGAGAGAGAGAGAGAAAGAGGGGGATAAAGAGAGAGGGTGGGATAGAGAGAGAGAGAGAGAGAGAGAGAGAGAGAGAGAGAGAGAGAGAGAGAGAGAGAGAGAGAGAGAGAGAGAGAGAGAGAGAGAGAGAGAGAGAGAGAGAGAGAGAGAGAGGGGGCGAAGAGAGAGAGAGAGAGAGAGAGCAGTAACAACTTGTCTGTGTGCTGGTAGGACCTAGGCCCTCTCCCAAAACCACAGTATACATAGCAAGAGGACCAGCAATGACCCAGGCTGACCCGCATCCCTTAAACAGGCAAGACATACTCTCTCTCTCTCTCCCTCACACCTTTTCCTCACAAACAGGCAGGACACAGCAGGTCCAGTGTTCCTGAACCATCCCGCTCGGTTGGAAGTTGAACTCTTGGATGCCTTTTCCCATGTAAGTCTGAATTCCCTCCACTCAGACCAATATAGTCCTGTAAGTCTGAATTCCCTCCACTCAGACTAATATAGTCCTGTAAGTCTGAATTCCCTCCACTCAGACCAATATAGTCCTGTAAGTCTGAATTCCCTCCACTCAGACTAATATAGTCCTGTAAGTCTGAATTCCCTCCACTCAGACTAATATAGTCCTGTAAGTCTGAATTCCCTCCACTCAGACCTGTAAGTCTGAATTCCCTCCATAGTCCTAGTCCTCAGACTAATATAGTCCTGTAAGTCTGAATTCCCTCCACTCAGACCAATATAGTCCTGTAAGTCTGAATTCCCTCCACTCAGACTAATATAGTCCTGTAAGTCTGAATTCCCTCCACTCAGACTAATATAGTCCTGTAAGTCTGAATTCCCTCCACTCAGACTAATATAGTCCTGTAAGTCTGAATTCCCTCCACTCAGACCAGACCAATATAGTCCTGTAAGTCTGAATTCCCTCCACTCAGACCAATATAGTCCTGTAAGTCTGAATTCCCTCCAGACTAATATAGTCCAGATTCCCTCCACTCAGACCAATATAGTCCTGTAAGTCTGAATTCCCTCCACTCAGACCAATATAGTCCTGTAAGTCTGAATTCCCTCCCTCCAATATAGTCCTGAGTCTGAATTCCCTCCAAGTATAGTCCTGTAAGTCTGAATTCCACCCTCCTGTAAGTCTCAGACCAATATAGTCCTGTAAGTCTGAATTCCCTCCACTCAGACCAATATAGTCCTGTAAGTCTGAATTCCCTCCACTCAGACTAATATAGTCCTGTAAGTCTGAATTCCCTCCACTCAGACTAATATAGTCCTGTAAGTCTGAATTCCCTCCACTCAGACTAATATAGTCCTGTAAGTCTGAATTCCCTCCACTCAGACTAATATAGTCCTGTAAGTCTGAATTCCCTCCACTCAGACTAATATAGTCCTGTAAGTCTGAATTCCCCTCCACTCAGACTAATATAGTCCTGTAAGTCTGAATTCCCTCCACTCAGACTAATATAGTCCTGTAAGTCTGAATTCCCTCCACTCAGACTAATATAGTCCTGTAAGTCTGAATTCCCTCCACTCAGACTAATATAGTCCTGTAAGTCTGAATTCCCTCCACTCAGACCAATATAGTCCTGTAAGTCTGAATTCCCTCCACTCAGACCAATATAGTCCAGTAAGTCTCCCTCCACTCAGACCAATATATAAGTCTGAATTCCCTCCACTCAGACTAATATAGTCCTGTAAGTCTGAATTCCCTCCACTCAGACTAATATAGTCCTGTAAGTCTGAATTCCCTCCACTCAGACTAATATAGTCCTGTAAGTCTGAATTCCCTCCACTCAGACTAATATAGTCCTGTAAGTCTGAATTCCCTCCACTCAGACCAATATAGTCAGACCTGTAAGTCTGAATTCCCTCCACTCAGACTAATATAGTCCTGTAAGTCTGAATTCCCTCCACTCAGACCAATATAGTCCTGTAAGTCTGAATTCCCTCCACTCAGACCAATATAGTCCTGTAAGTCTGAATTCCCTCCACTCAGACCAATATAGTCCTGTAAGTCTGAATTCCCTCCACTCAGACTAATATAGTCCTGTAAGTCTGAATTCCCTCCACTCAGACTAATATAGTCCTGTAAGTCTGAATTCCCTCCACTCAGACCAATATAGTCCTGTAAGTCTGAATTCCCTCCACTCAGACTAATATAGTCCTGTAAGTCTGAATTCCCTCCACTCAGACCAATATAGTCCTGTAAGTCTGAATTCCCTCCACTCAGACCAATATAGTCCTGTAAGTCTGAATTCCCTCCACTCAGACTAATATAGTCCTGTAAGTCTGAATTCCCTCCACTCAGACCAATATAGTCCCCTCCACTCAGACTAATATAGTCCTGTAAGTCTGAATTCCCTCCACTCAGACAATATAGTCCTGTAAGTCTGACTCAGACCAATATAGTCCTGTAAGTCTGAATTCCCTCCACTCAGACCAATATAGTCCTGTAAGTCTGAATTCCCTCCACTCAGACCAATATAGTCCTGTAAGTCTGAATTCCCTCCACTCAGACCAATATAGTCCTGTAAGTCTGAATTCCCTCCACTCAGACCAATATAGTCCTGTAAGTCTGAATTCCCTCCACTCAGACCAATATAGTCCTGTAAGTCTGAATTCCCTCCACTCAGACCAATATAGTCCTGTAAGTCTGAATTCCCTCCACTCAGACCAATATAGTCCTGTAAGTCAGACCAATATAGTCTCCTCCAATATACTCAGACCAATATAGTCCTGTAAGTCTGAATTCCCTCCACTCAGACCAATATAGTCCTGTAAGTCTGAATTCCCTCCACTCAGACCAATATAGTCCTGTAAGTCTGAATTCCCTCCACTCAGACTAATATAGTCCTGTAAGTCTGAATTCCCTCCACTCAGACTAATATAGTCCTTTAAGTCTGAATTCCCTCCACTCAGACTAGTCTTCCCTCCACCCAAACTAATATAGTCCAGTAAGTCAAGTCTTTTTCTGAATAGCACAGCAGTGAGAAATGTCTGCGCCTCTCATCTCACCCTCAGCATCCAATAAATATCCTGCCCAGATGAGAGGCAGGCTTTTCCCGAGGACTTGTCCATTCCTTGTATTTAGTGGTAGTCTGGTGGAAGAGGGTTCATCGAGGACATCTTCTAGACATTCTCACAAAGATGTCTTTTATAAGGCGTGCTTGGCTTGTACGGAGTTAGCTCCAGATACAGTAAATACCGTGAATCCATTCCATTCATATAACTCACAGTGAAGTCTCTGCATGTGAAAAGAGCCTCTCTGAAGACATCAGAATTCAGTATACAATACCGGTCAAAAGTTTTAGAACTACTCATTCAAGGATTTTTCTTTATTTATTGTTTTACTATTTTCTACATTGTAGAATAACAACACAACTATAAAATTAACCAAAACAGTTTAAAAAAAAATCTAAATATATTTGAGATTTGAGATTCTTCAAAGTAGCCACTCTTTGCCTTGATGACACCTTTGCACACTCTTGTTCCCACATATGCTGAGCACTTGTTGTCTGCTTTTCCTTCACTCTGCAGTCCGACTCATCCCAAACCATCTCAATATGGTTGAGGTCGGGGGATTGTGGAGGCCAGGTCATCTGATGCAGCACTCCATCACTCTCCTTCTTGGTCAAATAGCCCTGACACAGCCTGGAGGTGTGTTGGGTCATTGTGCTGTTGAAAAACAAATGATAGTCCCACTAAGCTCAAACAGGTGGGATGGCGTATCACTGCAGAATGCTGTGGTAGGCATGCTGGTTAAGTGTCCCACACATGCGGAGATCATCCGTTCACCATCACACCTCCTCCTCCATGCTTCAAAGACGAACCACACATGCAGAGATCATCTGTTCCCCTACTGTGCGTTAAACAAAGACGCGGCGGTTGGAACCAAAAATCTCCAATTTGGACTCTGACCAAAGGACACATTTCCACTGGTCTAATGTCCATTGCTCGTGTTTCTTGGCCCATGCAAGTCTCTTCTTCTTAGTGTTTTCTTTGCAGCAATTCTACCATGAAGGCCTGATTCTCGCAGTCTCCTCTGAACAGTTGATGTTGAGATGTGTCTGTTACTTGAACTCTGTGAAGCATTTATCTGGGCTGCAATTTCTGAGGTTGGTAACTCTAATGAACTTATCTTCTGCAGTAGAGGTTACTCTGGGTCTTCCTTTCCTGTGGAAGTCCTCATGAAAGCCAGTTTCATCATAGCACTTGATGGTTTTTGGGACTGCACTGCAAAGATCATGAAATGTTCCATACTGATTAACCTTCATGTCTTAAAGTAATGATGGACTGGTCGTTTCTCTTTGCTTATTTGTGCTGTTCTTGCCATAATATGGACTTGGTCTTTTACCAAATAGAGCTATCGTCTGTATACCACCCCTACCTTGTCACAACACAACTGACAGACACATTCTAACAAACAGTTCTTACTCCTGTCACTGATATGAATCTCAAATATAAAATATATTTAGATTTGTTTAACACAGTTGATTCCTGTCACTGTTTTATGTCTATAAAGAAAAAACAAACAGGTGTTACTCCTGTCACTGATATGTCTATAGAGACAGTTACTCCTGTCATTCCATTGACTCCATTGTCTATAGAGACAGTTACTGTTTCCTGCTTCTAAACATTCACGGATATGTCAGACAGATAGAGACAGTTACTCCTGTCACTGATATGTCTATAGAGACAGTTACTCCTGTCACTGATATGTCTATAGAGACAGTTACTCCTGTCACTGATATGTATATAGAGACAGTTACTCCTGTCACTGATATGTCTATAGAGACAGTTACTCCTGTCACGGATATGTCCATAAAGACAGTTATTACTCCTGTCACTGATATGTCTATAGAGACAGTTACTCCTGTCACTGATATGTCTATAGAGACAGTTACTCCTGTCACTGATATGTCTATAGAGACAGTTACTCCTGTCACTGATATGTCTATAGAGACAGTTACTCCTGTCACTGATATGTCTATAGAGACAGTTACTCCTGTCACTGATATGTCTATAGAGACAGTTACTCCTGTCACTGATATGTCTATAGAGACAGTTACTCCTGTCACTGATATGTCTATAGAGACAGTTACTCCTGTCACTGATATGTCTATAGAGACAGTTACTCCTGTCACTGATATGTCTATAGAGACAGTTACTCCTGTCACTGATATGTCTATAGAGACAGTTACTCCTGTCACTGATATGTCTATAGAGACAGTTACTCCTGTCACTGATATGTCTATAGAGACAGTTACTCCTGTCACTGATATGTCTATAGAGACAGTTACTCCTGTCACTGATATGTCTATAGAGACAGTTACTCCTGTCACTGATATGTCTATAGAGACAGTTACTCTTGTCACTGATATGTCTGTTCAGACATTGCCTGCCTTGGCTGAGCTTTGTGGGAAAAAGAATCTGCTGACCGCAGTATTTTACCCCGGGTGGATACAAGTCCTACTGAGCCACTAAAACGATGGCTGGTTGACAGTGACACCCTTTTAAGTGAAGCTCAATGAAAACCCAAAAACCATTTCCTCTACCACAGCAGCTCTCTGCTTCCTCTAGCTAGAGTGCTTTTTTAGGAAGGGTCTACAGGGACCCAGGGAGCACCGTCTGTTATTATTGGGAGGTTACATGTTGTGTAGACCGGGCAAACGCATGTTTGTACATCCAAACCAGACATGATCGAGACACGCAGGTTAAAATAGCAAAACCAACATTTGCTGTTGCTAGCTCATTTGCCCGGGGATATACACATTGGGTTGTTATTTGACCTGAAATGCACAAGGTCCTTTTTTTCTGGATATTTGGAGAATTTTGACCCATTTTGAGTCACACAAAATAGTGTTTTCTCTACAACGTCATTTAATCCACAGATAAAAGAGGAAACTATTTGTTTCTAGTAATCACTCCTCCTTCAGTAGGAGGAGGAGGAGGAGTTGAGCGGAGGAGAGAGGAGGAGGAGAGAGGAGAGAGGAGGAGGAGAGAGATGGAGGAGAGGAGGAGAGAGGAGGAGGAGAAGAGGAGAGAGGAGGAGAGAGGAGGAGGAGAGGAGGAGAGAGGAGGAGAGAGGAGGAGGAGAGGAGGAGAGGAGGAGAGAGGAGGAGAGAGGAGGAGGAGAGGAGGAGAGAGGAGGAGGAGAGGAGGGGAGAGAGAGGAGGAGGAGAGAGGAGGAGGAGAGGAGGAGGAGAGAGAGGATGAGAGGAGGAGAGAGAGGAGGAGAGAGGAGAAAAAGAAGGAGGAGGAGTTAGGAGAAGGTGTTGGGGGAGGAGGAGAGAGGAGGAGAAGGAGGGGAACGAGGAGAGAGGAGGATATTTGATTTGATCAGGATCTATTTTAGTCCTCATTTGGACTAATCTCCCAAGATTAGTAAAATACCATTTATAATACGATCACATTTTCACATATAACTGTTACAAACAGACACTCTAACAATCTAAAATGATAGATTGATTCCATCATCTACCATAGTCCAGCACAACGTTCCTATGTATTGTATTTAAATGGTTTTAAAGTATTGTTTGAATGTATATTTTGAACGGTTTCTGGTTTGCTCAGATAAATGATTCAATATTTTTATTACTCTAAATCGAAATGTTATTTTTCCTATTTATCTTTTCTGTCTGGATAACAGATGGTGGACAATCTATTCCTGGTATTGACTGAATGTCTGTCTCTCACCAACTGAATAGCGCTGTGAATAGAGTTTGGCTGTTTTAAATGGTGTACATTATGAAATAAAATAGGCATGTTTTTTTTCAATGATCTTGTGGATTGATGACCATTGGCGCATGACTACAAAAGAAGAACCACATCTCCACCTTAAAACAACCCTTGCTGTTTTCTCCTGTGCAGCCTCCTCATGTCACATGCTGATGCATTTCCCCAGATCACAGGACAGTAGTTCACCTGACTCTGAATTCATGATTGTGTTATTTACTTAAGAATCTTTCCTGGTAAATATTTCGCTATCCTTCTGATCATACATGCAGTTAATATATATGTTTTTTAATAGATGAGTTATTTGAGACGACCATGATAAGCAGTTGTCTAGCTACACACTAGTTTAGTTTCTGACACTTCCTCAATTTGTACCCCCACCCTCTCCCCAATACTTAATTGAGAGGAGAAGGGGGAAGAAGAGGTGGAGGAGAGAGGAGGAGGAGGAGGAGGAGGAGGGGGGGAGAGTGGAAAAAGGTGAGGAGAAAGGAGGAGAGAGGAGGAGTTGGAGAGGGGAGGAGAGAGGAGAGAGGAGGAGTTGGAGAAGGAGAGAGGAGGAGAGAGAGAGGAGGAGTTGGAGAAGGAGAGAGGAGGAGAGAGGAGAGAGGAGGAGTTGGAGAAGGAGAGAGGAGGAGAGAGGAGAGAGGAGGAGTTGGAGAAGGAGAGAGGAGAGATATGGAGGGAGGAGGAGTTGGAGAAGGAGAGAGGAGGAGAGAGGAGGAGTTGGAGAAGGAGAGAGGAGAGATAAGGAGGGAGGAGAGAGGAGGAGAGGAGAGGAAAAAGGTTGAGGAGAGGAGAGGAGAGGAGAGTGGATGAAGAGGGAGGAGGATGGGAGAGGAGAGGAGAGGAGATGACGAGGGAGGAGGATGGGGAGGAGAGGAGAGGAGAGGAGAGGAGAGGAGAGGAGAGGAGAGGAGAGGAGAGGGAGGGAGGAGGATGGGAGAGGAGAGGAGATGAAGAGGGAGGAGGATGGGAGAGGAGAGGAGATGAAGAGGGAGGAGGATGGGAGAGGAGAGGACAGGAGATGAAGAGGTAGGGATGGGAGAGGAGAGGAGAGGAGAGGACAGGAGAGGAGAGGACAGGAGAGGAGAGGAGAGGGAGGAGGAGGGAGAGGAGAGGAGAGGAGAGGAGAGGAGAGGGAGGAGGATGGGAGAGGAGAGGACAGGACAGGAGAGGAGAGGAGAGGACAGGAGAGGAGAGGAGAGGAGAGGAGAGGAGAGGAGAGGAGAGGAGAGGAGAGGAGAGGAGAGGAGAGGAGTAAATCTCAGGATTCTCACTTTGAGCTGAGACAAATCCACCATGTTGTGGTCACAGACGCCACAGCCTCTCTCGTAGTTCCAGGCGTTGGGGATGTAGTTTCCTAGATAGTTCAAATACATCTGGAAGAAGAAAAAAAACTAATAAATCATCACATGAATGATCAAAGAAACCACGTGGTTATTTTAAAGTTTAATTATCCTTTACAAAAACATTCTATATTAGAAATAGAGGATGATTTCATCCCATGAGAAGCATATTCCGTCCATGTGGTGAATCAGAGCCGCTCAGTTGGCCTGCGTTCCAAATGGCATCCTATCCTCTCGACAGTGCACTACTCTTCGCCCTGTGGGGTCGTAATGTAGGACTCTAGTGAGAGGGTCAGTCTGGACTGAGAGAGGTCACTGACAGTTCAAAGCAGACGATTAAAGCCCGGAGCACTCATATACATTTCCTCCGTCAAATCTACACTGACTAAATGCACTGTAATTATCCTGTCTGAAGTCACTTCCCAGAATGTAGCTGTATTCAACACGTTTTTATAGGTGTTCTAGTTTAATACACGGAGAGAAGGATATTCCCCTCATGTCAACGTGACCTGGAGACAGAAACGGACAGCAGTTTGGACACACAGTAATTCATAAGATATGTGATCCAATGAAAGATATCCTCATAGTGCGCACACACACACACAGACGCACGCACACACACACACACACACACACACACACACACACACACACACACACACACACACACACACACACACACACACACACACACACACACACACACACACACACACACACACACACACACACACACACACACACACACACACACACACACTGGAAGCACTTTAACAACAGTAGTGTTTGGATTCACTTCTTAGGCTAAACAACAACAGATTCTCTGGCAACTAATACATGACAGAGCTGTTGGAGGTTGACTCTGTGTATGCTGTGTGTGTTTGTGGTTGTGATTACTGGAAGCTAGGGATTATACACTTCATCTCGTCTGACGACAACAACCACACTACAGATGTCTTCGAAATGCAACTAACCCAGACTTTATTCAAAGATAATCCAGTTAAATTGTTGTGGAAATCCCAGATTAAGAGATGTAATCCCAGATGAATAGATGTAATCCCAGATTAAGATATTTAATCCCAGATTAAGATATTTAAGGCCAAATTAAGAGATGTAATGCCAGATTAAGAGATGTAATGCCAGATTAAGAGATGTAATCCCAGATTAAGAGATGTAATCCCAGATTAAGATATTTAATCCCAAATTAAGAGATGTAATCCCAGATTAAGAGATGTAATCACAGATTAATATATTTAATCCCTAATTAAGAGATGTAATCCCAGATTAAGAGATTAAGTAATTATGCTGTACCTGAAACAGAGGAACAGGTCAATGGGCGGAAAACTATCACTCCTACCCAAAAAAGAAAGTGAAATCCCTCTCCCCATCTCCCCGTTTCTCTATCTCTCTCTCTCCATCTCTCTCATCTCTCCATCTCTCCATCTCTCCATCCCTCTCCTCATCTCTCCATCTCTCTCCCCATCTCTCTCTCTCCATCTCTAAATCTCTCTCCCCATCTCTCTCCCCATCTCTCTCCCCTTCTCTACATATCTCTCCCCATCTCTTCATCTCTCTCTCCATCTTTCTCTCCATCTCTACATCTCTCTCCCCATCTCTCCATCTATCTCCCCATCTCTACATCTCTCTCTCCATCTCTACATCTCTCTCCATCTCTCTCCCCATCTCTCCATCTCTCTCCCCATCTCTATATCTCTCTCTCCATCTCCCCATCTCTCTCCCCATCTCTCTCCCTGTCTCTCTCTCTCTCCATCTCTAAATCTCTCTCCCCATCTCTCCATCTCTCTCCCCATCTCTCTCTCTCCATCTCTACATCTCTCCCCATCTCTCTCCCCATCTCTACATCTCTCTCCCCATCTCTATATCTCTCTCTCCATCTCTCTCTCCCCATCTCTCCCCATCTCTCCCCATCTCTATATCTCTCTCTCCATCTCTCTCCCCATCTCTCTCTCTCCATCTCTACATCTCTCCCCATCTCTCCATCTCTCTCCCCATCTCTACATCTCTCTCCCCATCTCTATATCTCTCTCTCCATCTCCCCAACTCTCTCTACATCTCTCTCTCCCCATCTCTCTCTCTCCATCTCTCCATCTCTCTCCCCATCTCTGGGGGTCTGTAGATCTAACCAGGCTGGGCTGCACATCCTTGGGCCTTAGCGAGCTCCAACTCCAGCCTGCCTGGAGGCTTAGAAACCGTTGAGGCTAGCTGGACTGACTAGGCTCCTGGACTATGTTAGCTTCCCAAAAGGCACCCTATCTCCCATATAGTGCACCATTTTAGACCAGAGCCCTATGGCACCCTATTCCCTATATAGTACACTACTTTGACCAGGGCCCTTTGGGAATAGTAGCCATTTGGGAAGCACTTTAGGAGTGAATGCAGCAGATGGTTCTGTTGTTGTGGAGAATGACTCAACACTGTGGTGGGTGTGTTTGATGACGTGTGGTGGATACCAGAGAAGAGTGATGGGGCAGAAAGAGGGCTGTGAAGAAAAGGCCAGAGGGATAGAAAAGCCTCCCAAGACAACGTATCTACCAGAAATATCATCAGAACTCACTGACCTCAGAGCTATGGAACTGCTAATGGGGGTGAGATGGAGAGAGAGGTTTAGGGAGAGGGAGAGGGAGAGGGAGAGGAGAGAGAGGTTTAGGGAGAGGGAGAGAGAGGTTTAGGGGCAGGGAGAGGGAGAGGTTTAGGGGCAGGGAGAGGGAGAGGGAGAGGAATGGAGGGATCGAGGGAAGGGTTGGTAGGGATCGAGGGAGGGGTTGGTAGGGATCGAGGGAAGGGTTGGTAGGGATCGAGGGAAGGGTTGGTAGGGATCGAGGGAAGGGTTGGTAGGGATCGAGGGAAGGGTTGGTAGGGATCGAGGGAAGGGTTGCTAGGGATCGAGGAAGGGTTGGTAGGGATCGAGGGAGGGGTTGGTAGGGATCGAGGGAGGGGTTGGTAGGGATCGAAGGAGGGGTTGGTAGGGATCAAGGGAGGGGTTGGTAGGGATCGAGGGAGGGGTAGGTAGGGATCGATGGGAGGGGTTGGTAGGGATCGATGGAGGGGTTGGTAGGGATAAAGGGAGGGAGGTAGGGATCAAGGGAGGGGGGGTTGGTAGGGATCGATGGAGGAGGGGTTGGTAGGGATCAAGGGAGGGGTTGGTAGGGATCAAGGGAGGGGTTGGTAGGGATCGAGGGAGGGGGTTCTAGGGATCAATAGAGGGGGAGGTAGGGATCAATGGAGGGGGAGGTAGGGATCAATGGAGGGGGAGGTAGGGATCAATAGAGGGGGAGGTAGGGATCAATAGAGGGGGAGGTAGGGATCAATAGAGGGGAGGTAGGGATCAATGGAGGGGGAGGTAGGGATCAATAGAGGGGGAGGTAGGGATCAATAGAGGGGAGGTAGGGATCAATAGAGGGGAGGTAGGGATCAATAGAGGGGGAGGTAGGGATCAATAGAGGGGGAGGTAGGGATCAATAGAGGGGGAGGTAGGGATCAATGGAGGGGGAGGTAGGGATCAATAGAGGGGGGAGGTAGGGATCAATAGAGGGGAGGTAGGGATCAATAGAGGGGGAGGTAGGGATCAATAGAGGGGGAGGTAGGGATCAATGGAGGGGGAGGTAGGGATAAATAGAGGGGGAGGTAGGGATCAATAGAGGGGGAGGTAGGGATCAATAGAGGGGAGGTAGGGATCAATAGAGGGGGAGGTAGGGATCAATGGAGGGGGGGTGGTAGGGATCAATGGAGGGGGTGGTAGGGATCAATAGAGGGGGTGGTAGGGATCAATAGAGGGGGAGGTAGGGATCAATGGAGGGGGAGGTAGGGATCAATGGGGGAGGTAGGGATCAAAAGGGGGAGGTAGAGATCAATGGAGGGGGGAGGTATAGTGAGAGATGGAAGTAAGGAAGAGGGAGTGAGAGGGAAAGGCCGTCAGGGAGTGAGGAGGGAGTGTTATTAAACTTTGGCCGGACCTTACTCCTCCACATAATGACCGGCTGGATTCCAGAGAAGTTCCCTCCGCACAGATTCTAAAGAACCCCATAACGTCCCCCCTTACATACGTTTTGCAAGGTAATGTTGATTGGAAGGTCTTTTACTTCAGCATCACTGTGTAGCATGCATACAGCTCCTTTCAGTGCATGGTATGTAACGCCTAACTGGGCTCACTAGTAGTACTACATAGTATCACACTCAGATACACGTTAACAGCAGCGTCATTTATTGGCTTGGCGACATCTCGTAACATCTTCCTTTACCCAACAAATGAAGATAACTCCTCCTCGACTCATCAACAGGAGAACTGGGGTTAAACCCTTGCCAATGAAAACATTACACTAGTAACAAAAACATAGAACTGTATACTTATTCAAGTATCTTAAATAAGCATCAACTTTAAAGTCAATAAGCAGACTAACCTCTTCCCTCTTACAAAAAAAAAATACAAAAAAAATATAATCTTTTAAAGAACATAGTCTCTGGAGAAACTGACAGGCGACGTGATATTTGTCCTGGTTCTGGTGTTCTGGTGTTCTGGTGTTCTAGTGTTCTGGTGTTCTGGTGTTCTGGTGTTCTAGTGTTCTGGTGTTCTGGTGTTCTAGTGTTCTGGTGTTCTAGTGTTCTGGTGTTCTAGTGTTCTGGTGTTCTAGTGTTCTGGTGTTCTGGTGTTCTGGTGTTCTGGTGTGTTTTCAGGCAGTGGAGCTGCTGCCACATCAGCAGTCTGTTGTTCACCACCTGCAGGGTTGGCGGGATCGTTCCATGGTCCTCAGTCATCCTCACCCGTGTTTGATTGGTGGTCGTTCGGGGGGCGGGGCCCTGAGTTGTTCAGTCACTGGACGAATGTCTCTTCTGTTTCTGCTGTATTTTTTACAGTTCACTAGTACTTCATTACGAACGGCCACTGAGTTGATCAGTGAATATGTCCAGCGTCCAAGTTGGCTGAGTCGTTGGGGTGGAACATAACGCTTAGCGTTTGTCCTTGGATGATGTTGGGCATCTGTGTCATAGTGGTGTTTTTGCTGTCAATTATGTTTTGTACCACTTGGGGTTTGAGCAGTTTTTTTCATGGTGGGATCGTCTGAACACCTAGAAAACGGTTAAGTCCCACTGTTGGGTTATTCCTCCATTCCAACACTCCTTTCCATGGGTCTTCACTATCCATCGCAGCCTTTTTCTTAGGAGAATTTTTGGCCATTTTCACTGTTGACTCCAGCTTTGCCATTGCTTTGGCTTTGATACGGCGATGCCTTCACATGTTTAAAGTCCCACTCATCAGCACATTTTATCAAGTCCGGAGAAAGGGGGCCCCTTACTAGAAACGCTGTGTCTGCTGAACTTCTTTCAACGATGGGGTCTGATGTGGTGTCTCTTCTGGAGGGATTTGGTGGGGGGATGAGTGTCTCCTTGTGTTGTCTCTTCTGGGGGATGAGTGTCTCCTTGTGGTGTCTCTTCTGGGGGTGAGTGTCTCCTTGTGGTGTCTCTTCTGGGGGATTTGGTGGGGGGATGAGTGTCTCCTTGTGTTGTCTCTTCTAGAGGGATTTGGTGGGGGGATGAGTGTCTCCTTGTGGTGTCTCTTCTAGAGTGAGTTACAGGTGGGGGGGTGTCTCCTTGTGTTGTCTCTTCTAGAGGGATTTGGTGGGGGGGAGTGTATCCTTGTGTTGTCTCTTCTGGGGGATGAGTGTCTCCTTGTGGTGTCTCTTCTGGGGGATGAGTGTCTCCTTGTGGTGTCTCTTCTGGGGGATTTGGTGGGGGGGATGAGTGTCTCCTTGTGTTGTCTCTTCTAGAGGGATTTGGTGGGGGGATGAGTGTCTCCTTGTGGTGTCTCTTCTAGAGTGAGTTACAGGTGGGGGGGGGGTGTCTCCTTGTGTTGTCTCTTCTAGAGGGATTTGGTGGGGGGGATGAGTGTCTCCTTGTGTTGTCTCTTCTAGAGTGAGTTACAGGTGGCACATTTGCTGATAAAGACCTTTTCGTCCTCCATACTCTTAGGCCAGAAAACAGCATCACGTGCCTTTCTGAATAATGGCCTCTTTGCAGCCTTATCAATATTCTCTGCAGTCACTTGGAGTTGGTATCTTTGTAGCCTTATCAACATTCTCTGCAGTCCTTATCAATATTCTCTGCAGTCGTGCAGTCACTTGGAGTTGGTATCTTTGTAGCCTTATCAACATTCTCTGCAGTCACTTGGAGTTGATATCTTGTGAGTAGGGATTTCTTGAAGATCATCTCAAGCGGTTTGTGGTGGCTGTATATTGTGATGAACTCTCTGCCACACAGATACTGGTCAAACTGGTCACGTGCAAAAGCAATAGAGAGACATTCAATGTGTGCATATCTTTCTTCTGTCTGAGTCAATGTTGTGGAGGCGAAAAGCTACAGGTTGTCCTTTCTGTAGAAGGGCTGCACCCAAACCTGCCTCACTGGCATCACACTGCCGTGTGAGTTCATCATTCAGGTTCGTAGTATTTGAGCACCAGGTGTTGTGACTGTTTGATAGTCTCAACTGCTGCTATCCGTGTCCAGTAAATGTCCCTGTCAGTCAGTCTTCTGAGCGGTTCACACACAGCAGATAGGCGGGGGGAGGGGGATGGGGGTGGCATGAATTTTGCAAAGATGGTTCACAAACCCCAACTTGAAATCGGTCGGTGTTAACCCATGTTCTGTTTATTTTCTCTGGGTCAATGGCGAATGCCCTCTGTGTTGAGAAAGATGACCCATGTATATCACACAAGGTAGCGTGTTTTTAATGCTGCGTGGTGAGCAGGTGGAGTTTCTATTGGTTCAGCTTCAGGTTGAACTCTGTGCAGGACAACTGTAAGGTTTCTGTCACCATCTGACATCGCCTCTTCCTGTTTGTCACCACATCCAGAGATCCCGCTCACTCCTCTCAGTGCCTGTAGTAGTCCTTCACCACTGTCTGTGCTGGTAATATTCAGCTGCTGGCTTGATTCCAAATGTCATTCTCAGGCATCTATACCTGCCTACTACTTCCTGTCCAGGAAGTTGTAAGATAGATGCCCACTTCATCAAGTTTGACTTGCCAATATCCATCTTTGTCATTGAGTACTGAGAATATCTTTGAGAATATCTTTGAGAATATCTTTGAGAATATCTTTGAGAATATCTTTGAGAAAATCTTTGAGAATATCTTTGAGAATATCTTTGAGAATATCTTTGAGAATATCTTTGGATATTTTGTTTAGAATCTTAGAATCTTCTATTGTGGCCGTCTGGACGTGCGATCTCAGTAAGGCTTTTGTTGACTGCACTGGGGTGCATGTATATTCGTAGTTAATCCTGTTTTTCAATGACAAACCATTTTGCTGATCCATGGTGTTGGCTCTGATGATTTCCGTGATAATGTCTGCATTGTCCATTGAATGTATGGCCTTTGTGATCTTTACCTTCAGTGGAATAGGCATTCAGTCTTGGTAGCTGCTACACAGGCCTTCGGAGGGCTGCGCAGTCTGCTTCTAGGTGTAGCTCTCCAGGGAGGCATCCAAGCCCATGGAGCACGTCCTTGTACTTGGAGATAATGTCCTCAGTTGTCATGGTGACCTCAACGGACGTGATATAACACATATTTGGGGTTCATATGTAGTAAAGCTGTATCACTGAACAGGATTCTGCAGAATCCCTGCCTCTAGAGAGCTGTCAGTACACAGCTCGGTCCTTCTGTAGCTCAGTTGGTAGAGCATGGCGCTTGTAACGCCAGGGTAGTGGGTTCGATTCCCGGGACCACCCATACGTAGAATGTATGCACACATGACTTTAAGTCGCTTTGGATAAAAGCGTCTGCTAAATGGCATATATTATTATTATATTATTATTGGAAGACCTTCTCACAATTTCAATGAGATTTACACTGTTTTAAACTATGCCATTTTTTTATTTTATAAATGTGTAGCCTACTTGGACAGAAGCTCAGAAAGTCAGCCAGAAAGCAAACCTTCCAGGCATATCCCCCTCCATCGATCCCGATCCCCACCTCCCCCTCCATCGATCCCCATCGATCCCCACCTCCCCTCCATCGATCCCCACCTCCCCCTCCATCGATCCCTACCTCCCCCCTCCATCGATACCCACCGATCCCCACCCCCCTCCATCGATCCCCACCTCCCCACTCCATCGATCCCTACCTCCCCCTCCATCGATACCCACCTCCCCCTCCATCGATCCCCACCTCCCCCTCCATCGATCCCTACCAACCCCCCGATGTTATCATTCATTCCAACTACAATGAAGAAATATGAAACACTGACATGATTCAGCAAGGCTGGTTCTGTTTTCTCCAGAAACAGAGATGGAAACTGGTTCTAAACTGTGGCCATGGATCCGTACCCAGACACCTGGAAAGTGGTTATTACCGTGGATGGTTCCGGGCATGTTGGAAATGTTAATATTGTCTTACTCACTTTGGTGTTTGCGTTGCCATGGATGACCACTGGCAGGGTGTCGTAAACAGTGTTTCTCACTCGGGCACTCTTCGTTCCAAACTTCAAGAGAACCTCGTCTGCAGTGGGAGAGAGTAGAACAGAAGAACAGCAGGGTTCAACATGCTGGATATTGTAGGGAGAGAGAAGAACAACAGGGTTCAACATGCTGGATATTGTAGGGAGAGAGAAGAACAACAGGGTTCAACATGCTGGATATTGTAGGGAGAGAGAAGAACAGCAGGGTTCAACATGCTGGATATTGTAGGGAGAGAGAAGAACAACAGGGTTCAACATGCTGGATACTGTAAGGAGAGAGAAGAACAGCAGGGTTCAACATGCTGGATATTGTAGGGAGAGAGAAGAACAACAGGGTTCAACATGCTGGATACTGTAAGGAGAGAGAAGAACAGCAGGGTTCAACATGCTGGATATTGTAGGGGAGAGAAGAACAACAGGGTTCAGAGCAGTCCTGGGCCAGGGCCTCTCTTATCTAAAACCAACAAGGGTTTGCAAAATGACGATAACTTTCCCAAAACTGACAGGTTTTCCAGAAAACCTGGTTGGAAGTCTTGATTTCCTGCATATTCCCTTCTTATTACAGGGAATCTGCCAACCAGGATTTCTGGAAAACCTGGGAATTTTGAAAAAGTTACCAGGATTTTGCAACCTTAACCCTCTCTTATATGGCTGTCACAAGGCTCTGTCTGGGCTCTGTCAGGGCTCTGTCAGGGCTCTGTCAGGGCTCTGTGTGGGCTCTGTGTGGGCTCTGTCAGGGCTCTATCTGGGCTCTGTCAGGGCTCTGTCTGGGCTCTGTCAGGGCTCTGTCTGGGCTCTGTCTGGGCTCTGTCAGGGCTCTGTCAGGGCTCTGTCTGGGCTCTGTCTGGGCTCTGTCTGGGCTCTGTCTGGGCTCTATCTGGGCTCTATCTGGGCTCTGTGTGGGCTCTGTGTGGGCTCTGTCAGGGCTCTGTCAGGGCTCTGTCAGGGCTCTATCTGGGCTCTGTCTGGGCTCTGTGTGGGCTCTGTCAGGGCTCTGTCAGGGCTCTGTCTGGGCTCTGTCTGGGCTCTGTGTGGGCTCTGTCAGGGCTCTATCTGGGCTCTGTCAGGACTCTATCTGTGCTCTGTGTGGGCTCTGTCTGGGCTCTGTCAGGGCTCTGTCAGGGCTCTGTCTGGGCTCTATCAGGGCTCTGTCTGGGCTCTGTCAGGGCTCTGTCTGGGCTCTGACTGGGCTCTGTCAGGGCTCTGTCTGGGCTCTGTCTGGGCTCTGTGGGCTCTGTGTGGGCTCTGTCAGGGCTCTGTGTGGGCTCTGTGTGGCCTCTGTCTGGGCTCTGTCAGGGCTCTGTCAGGGCTCTGTCTGGGCTCTGTCTTGGCTCTGTCAGGGCTCTGTCTGGGCTCTGTCTGGGCTCTGTCAGGGCTCTGTCAGGGCTCTGTCAGGGCTCTGTCAGGGCTCTGTGTGGGCTCTGTCTGGGCTCTGTCTGGGCTCTGTCTGGGCTCTATCTGGGCTCTGTCTGGGCTCTGTCTGGGCTCTGTCTGGGCTCTGTCTGGGCTCTGTCTGGGCTCTGTCTTTTCCCACATATTAATACGTTACAGCCTTATTCTGAAAGTGATTAAATTACATATTTCCCTCATCAATCTACACACAATACCCCATAATGACAACGCAATAACAGATTATAACATTTTTGCATATATATATATATATATAAAACAGAAATACCTTATTTACATAAGTATTCTGACCCTTTGCTATGAGACTCGACATTGAGCTCAGGTGCACCCTGTTTCCATTAATCAGGGAAAAGGCGTTCCTCTGTGGAATGGAAACCGTATAGTTTACAGTAATAAGGCGTTCCTCTGTGGAATGGAAACCGTATAGTTTACAGTAATAAGGCGTTCCTCTGTGGAATGGAAACCGTATAGTTTACAGTAATAAGGCGTTACTCTGTGGAATGGAAACCGTATAGTTTACAGTAATAAGGCGTTCCTCTGTGGAATGGAAACCGTATAGTTTACAGTAATAAGGCGTTCCTCTGTGGAATGGAAACCGTATAGTTTACAGTAATAAGGTGTTCCTCTGTGGAATGGAAACCGTATAGTTTACAGTAATAAGGCGTTACTCTGTGGAATGGAAACCGTATAGTTTACAGTAATAAGGCGTTCCTCTGTGGAATGGAAACCATATAGTTTACAGTAATAAGGCGTTCCTCTGTGGTAACTCACCAATTGCTCCATTTAAATTCTGGAAAATCTGAGACTTGTGGTCCAAACCAATGTTCAAATTCTCCTGAAAACACAGAGAAAACAGAACACAAAAATTACAAGAGTACTTTATATAACCTACCCTCTGTAAAGGGACCAGGTATATAACCTACCCTCTGTAAAGGGACCAGGTATATAACCTACCCTCTGTAAAGGGACCAGGTATATAACCTACCCTCTGTAAAGGGACCAGGTACATAACCTACCCTCTGTAAAGGGACCAGGTATATAACCTACCCTCTGTAAAGGGACCAGGTATATAACCTACCCTCTGTAAAGGGACCAGGTATATAACCTACCCTCTGTAAAGGGACCAGGTATATAACCTACCCTCTGTAAAGGGACCAGGTATATAACCTACCCTCTGTAAAGGGACCAGGTATATAACCTACCCTCTGTAAAGGGACCAGGCATATAACCTACCCTCTGTAAAGGGACCAGGTATATAACCTACCCTCTGTAAAGGGACCAGGTATATAACCTACCCTCTGTAAAGGGACCAGGTATATAACCTACCCTCTGTAAAGGGACCAGGTATATAACCTACCCTCTGTAAAGGGCCCAGGTATATAACTGTAAAGGGTCCAGGTATATAACTGTAAAGGGTCCAGGTATATAACAGTAAAGGGTCCAGGTATATAACTGTAAAGGGTTCAGGTATATAACTGTAAAGGGTCCAGGTATATAACTGTAAAGGGTCCAGGTATACAACTGTAAAGGGTCCAGGTATACAACTGTAAAGGGTCCAGGTATATAACTGTAAAGGGTAAGGGTATATAACTGTAAAGGGTCTAGGTATATAACTGTAAAGGGTCCAGGTATACAACTGTAAAGGGTCCAGGTATACAACTGTAAAGGGTCCAGGTATACAACTGTAAAGGGTCCAGGTATATTACTTTAAAGGGTACGGGTATATATAAGTGTAAAGGGTCCAGGTATATAACTGTAAAGGGTCCAGGTATATAACTGTAAAGGGTCCAGGTATATAACTGTAAAGGGTCCAGGTATATAACTGTAAAGGGTCCAGGTATACAACTGTAAAGGGTCCAGGTATACAACTGTAAAGGGTCCAGGTATACAACTGTAAAGGGTCCAGGTATATTACTTTAAAGGGTACGGGTATATATAAGTGTAAAGGGTCCAGGTATATAACTGTAAAGGGTCCAGGTTATATAACTGTAAAGAGCCCAGGTATATAACTGTAAAGGGCCCAGGTATATAACTGTAAAGGGCCCAGGTATATAACTGTAAAGGGTCCAGGTATATAACTGTAAAGGGTCCAGGTATATAACTGTAAAGGGTCCAGGTATATACCTGTAAAGGGTCCAGGTATGTAACTGTAAAGGGTCCAGGTATATAACTATAAAGGGTTCAGGTATATAACTGTAAAGGGTCAAGGTATATAACTGTAAAGGGTATGGGTATATAACTGTAAAGGGTAAGGGTATATAACTGTAAAGGGTCCAGGTATATAACTGTAAAGGGTCAAGGTATATAACTGTAAAGGGCCCAGGTATATAACTGTAAAGGGTTCAGGTATATAACTGTAAAGGGTCCAGGTATATAACTGTAAAGGGTCCAGGTATATAACTGTAAAGGGCCCAGGTATATAACTGTAAAGGGCCCAGGTATATAACTGTAAAGGGTCAAGGTATATAACTGTAAAGAGTCCAGGTATATAACTGTAAAGGGTCCAGGTATACAACTGTAAAGGGCCCAGGTATATAACTGTAAAGGGCCCAGGTATACAACTGTAAAGGGCCCAGGTATACAACTGTAAAGGGCCCAGGTATATAACTGTAAAGGGTCAAGGTATATAACTGTAAAGGGTATGGGTATATAACTGTAAAGGGTAAGGGTATATAACTGGAAAGGGTCCAGGTATATAACTGTAAAGGGCCCAGGTATATAACTGTAAAGGGCCCAGGTATATAACTGTAAAGGGTTCAGGTATATAACTGTAAAGGGTCCAGGTATATAACTGTAAAGGGTCCAGGTATACAACTGTAAAGGGCCCAGGTATATAACTGTAAAGGGTCAAGGTATATAACTGTAAAGGGTCCAGGTATATAACTGTAAAGGGTCCAGGTATATAACTGTAAAGGGCCCAGGTATATAACTGTAAAGGGTCAAGGTATATAACTGTAAAGGGTCCAGGTATATAACTGTAAAGGGTCCAGGTATATAACTGTAAAGGGTCAAGGTATATAACTGTAAAGGGTCCAGGTATATAACTGTAAAGGGCCCAGGTATATAACTGTAAAGGGTCCAGGTATATAACTGTAAAGGGTCCAGGTATATAACTGTAAAGGGCCCAGGTATACAACTGTAAAGGGCCCAGGTATATAACTGTAAAGGGTCAAGGTATATAACTGTAAAGGGTCCAGGTATATAACTGTAAAGGGCAGGTTTAATTTAGCAGATGATTTACAGTACCATGAGTGCTTACATTAGCCATTAGCCACACAGGACCTATACTCACCCTCTGAAAAGAGTCCAGGTATATTTTGGTGTAGAATAGCTGATCGTCATCGTTGTCGTGAAGGTTCCACTGCTCGACAATCTTGTTCACATATGGGGCGTAACCGATGATGCCTAGAGGTTAAACCCAGATGGAGTTAAAAGCAGATTGAGTTAAAACCAGATTGACCTAACACATTGGGTCATTGTGTAGTGTAGGGTGTAGTGTATGGTGTACTATAGGGTGTAGTGTGGTATATATAGGGTGTAGTATATGGTGTAGTATAGGGTGTAGTATATGGTGTAGTAAAGGGTATTTTATATGATGACCTCTGGTCCTTTTGTCTCTTCCTCTAGCATATTTACCACAGCTGTAAAGTAACCTACCCAACCCTGGTCATGATGACCTCTGGTCCTTCTTCTCTCTTCCTCTAGCGTATTTACCACAGCTGTAAAGTAACCTACCCAACCCTGGTCATGATGACC
>NC_060179.1:2897886-2924676 GCF_021184085.1 Oncorhynchus gorbuscha | reverse complement strand
AGGCTAGGTAAGAAGAGGCTAGGGAAGAAGAGGCTAGGGAAGAGGAGTGGGAAGAAGATGAGTGGGAAGAAGAGGCTAGGGAAGAAGAGGCTAGGGAAAGAAGAGGCGAGGGAAGAAGAGGCTGGGAAAGAAGAGGCTAGGAAAGAAGAGACTGGGAAAGACGAGCCTGGCGAAAGAAGAGACTAGGAAAGAAGAGGCTAGGGAAAGAATAGACTAGGGAAGAAGAGGCTAGGGAAGAAGAGGCTAGGGAAGAAAAGGCTGGGAAAGAAGAGGCTAGGAAAGAGGAGGTTGGGAAAGAAGAGGCTAGGGAAAGAAGAGGCGAGGGGAGAAGAGGCTGGGAAAGAAGAGGCTAGGAAAGAAGAGGTTGGGAAAGAAGAGGCTAGGAAAGAAGAGCCTAGGAAAGAAGAGGCTAGGAAATAAGAGGCTAGGGAAGAAGAGTCTGGGAAAGAAGAGGCTAGGAAAGAAGAGCCTAGGAAAGAAGAGGCTAGGAAAGAAGAGGCTAGGAAAGAAGAGGCTAGGAAAGAAGAGGCTGGGAAAGAAGAGGCTAGGGAAGAAGAGGCTAGGAAAGAAGAGCCTGGGGAAGAAGAGACTAGGAAATAAGAGGCTGGGAAAGAAGAGGCTAGGAAAGAATAGACTAGGGAAAGAAGAGGCGAGGGAAGAACAGGCTGGGAAAGAAGATGCTAGGAAAGAAGAGGTTGGGATAGGAGAGGCTAGGAAAGAATAGACTAGGAAAGAAGAGACTAGCAAAGAAGAGGCTGGGGAAGAAGAGAGTAGGGAAGAAGAGGCTAGGGAGAAGAGGCTAGGGAAGAAGAGGCTGGGAAAAAGAGGCTAGGAAAGAGGAGGCTGGGAAAGAAGAGGCTGGGGAAGAAGAGACTGGGGAAGAAGAGACTAGGAAATAAGAGGCTTGGAAAAGAAGAGGCTAGGGAAGAATAGACTATGAAAGAAGAGGCTAGGAAAGAAGAGGCTGGGAAAAAAGAGGCTAGGAAAGAAGAGCCTAGGAAAGAAGAGGCTAGGAAAGAAGAGTCTGGGAGAGAAGAGGCTATGAAAGAAGAGGATAGGGAAGAAGAGGCTGGGAATTAAGAGGCTAGGAAAGAATAGACTAGGAAAGAAGAGGCTAGGAAAGAAGAGGCTGGGAAAGAAGAGGCTAGGGAAGAAGAGGCTAGAGAAGAAGTAAGTCGCTCTGGATAAGAGCGTCTGCTAAATGACTTAAATGTAATGTAAATGTAAGACGAGTGGGTAGAAGAGACTAGGGAAGAAGAGACTAGGAAAGAAGAGGCAAGAGCAGAAGAGGCTAGAGAAGGGGAGGCTTGGGAAGAAAAGGTTAGGTAAGAAGAGGAGTGGGAAGAAGAGGCGAGGTAAGAAGAGGAGTGGGAAGAAGAGGCTAGGTAAGAAGAGGAGTGGGAAGAAGATGCTGGGAAAGAAGAGAAGTGGGAAGAAGAGGCTAGGTAAGAAGAGGCTAGGAAAGAAGAGGCGAGGGAAGAAGAGACTGGGAAAGAAGAGGCTAGGGAAGAAGAGGTTGGGAAAGAAGAGGCTGGGGAAGAAGAGAGTAGGGAAGAAGAGGCTAGGGAAGAAGAGGCTAGGGAAGAAAAGGCTGGGAAAGAAGAGGCTAGGAAAGAGGAGAAAGGAAAAGAAGAGGCTGGGGAAGAAGAAACTCGGAAAGAAGAGGCTAGGGAAGGAAGAGACTGGGGAAGAAGAGGCTAGGAAAGAAGAGGCTAGGGAAGAAGAGTCTGGGAAAGAAGAGGCTAGGAAAGAAGAGGCTAGGAAAGAAGAGGCAAGGGAAGAAGAGGCTGGGAAAGAAGAGGCTAGGAAAGAATAGACTAGAAAAGAAAGAGGCTAGGAAAGAAGAGGCTAGGAAATAAGAGGCTAGGGAAGAAGAGTCTGGGAAAGAAGAGGCTAGGAAAGAAGAGCCTAGGAAAGAAGAGGCTAGGAAAGAAGAGGCTAGGGAAGAAGAGTCTGGGAAAGAAGAGGCTATGTGAAGAAGAGGCTAGGGAAGAAGAGGCTGGGAAATAAGAGGCTAGGAAAGAATAGACTAGGAAAGAAGAGGCTAGGAAAGAAGAGGCTGGGAAAGAAGAGGCTAGGGAAGGAGAGACTAGGAAAGAAGAGGCTAGGAAAGAAGAGGCTAGGAAAGAAGAGACTGGGGAAGAAGAGGCCAGGGAAGAAGAGGCTAGAGAAGAAGAGTCTAGTGAAGAAGAGGCTAGGAAAGAAGAGGCTAGTGAAGAAGACGAGTGGGTAGAAGAGACTAGGGAAGAAGAGGCTGGGAAATAAGAGGCTAGGAAAGAATAGACTAGGAAAGAAGAGGCTAGGAAAGAAGAGACTGGGAAAGAAGAGGCTAGGGAAGGAGAGACTAGGAAAGAAGAGGCTAGGAAAGAAGAGGCTGGGAAAGAAGAGGCTGGAGAAGAAGAAGGGAAGAAGAGTCTGGGAAAGAAGAGGAGTGGGAAGAAGAGGCGAGGTAAGAAGAGGAGTGGGAAGAAGAGACTAGGGAAGAAGAGGCTAGGGAAAGAAGAAGCGAGGAAGAAGAGGCTGGGAAAGAAGAGCCTGGGAAGAAGAGACTAGGAAAGAAGAGGAGTGGGAAGAAGAGGCGAGGTAAGAAGAGGAGTGGGAAGAAGAGGCTAGGAAAGAAGAGATTGGGAAAGAAGAGGCTAGGAAAGAAGAGGCTAGGGAAGAAGAGGCTAAGGAAGAAGAGGCTAGGGAAGAAGAGGTTGGGAAAGAAGATGCTGGGGAAGAAGAGAGTAGGGAAGAAGAGGCTAGGGAAGAAGAGGCTAGGGAAGAAAAGGCTGGGAAAGAAGAGGCTAGGAAAGAGGAGAAAGGAAAAGAAGAGGCTGGGGAAGAAGAAACTCGGAAAGAAGAGGCTAGGGAAAGAAGAGGCTGGGGAAGAAGAGACTAGGAAAGAAGAGGCTAGGGAAGAAGAGTCTGGGAAAGAAGAGGCTAGGAAAGAAGAGGCTAGGAAAGAAGAGGCAAGGGAAGAAGAGGCTGGGAAAGAAGAGGCTAGGAAAGAATAGACTAGAAAAGAAGAGGCTAGGAAAGAAGAGGCTATGGAAGAAGAGGCTAAGGAAGAAGAGGCTAGGAAAGAAGAGGCTAGGAAAGAGGAGGCTGGGAAAGAAGAGGCTGGGGAAGAAGAGACTCGGGAAGAAAAGGCTAGGGAAAGAAGAGGCTGGGGAAGAAGAGAGTAGGGAAGAAGAGGCTAGGGAAGAAGAGGAGTGGGAAGAAGATGCTGGGAAAGAAGAGAAGTGGGAAGAAGAGGCTAGGTAAGAAGAGGCTAGGAAAGAAGAGGCGAGGGAAGAAGAGACTGGGAAAGAAGAGGCTAGGGAAGAAGAGGTTGGGAAAGAAGAGGCTGGGGAAGAAAGAGTAGGGAAGAAGAGGCTAGGGAAGAAGAGGCTAGGGAAGAAAAGGCTGGGAAAGAAGAGGCTAGGAAAGAGGAGAAAGGAAAAGAAGAGGCTGGGGAAGAAGAGACTCAGAAAGAAGAGGCTAGGAAAGAAGAGGCTGGGAAAGAAGAGGCTAGGAAAGAAGAGGCTAGGGAAGAAGAGTCTGGGAAAGAAGAGGCTAGGAAAGAAGAGGCTAGGAAAGAAGAGGCAAGGGAAGAAGAGGCTGGGAAAGAAGAGGCTAGGAAAGAATAGACTAGAAAAGAAGAGGCTAGGGAAAGAAGAGGCTAGGAAATAAGAGGCTAGGGAAGAAGAGTCTGGGAAAGAAGAGGCTAGGAAAGAAGAGCCTAGGAAAGAAGAGGCTAGGAAAGAAGAGGCTAGGGAAGAAGAGTCTGGGAAAGAAGAGGCTATGTGAAGAAGAGGCTAGGGAAGAAGAGGCTGGGAAATAAGAGGCTAGGAAAGAATAGACTAGGAAAGAAGAGGCTAGGAAAGAAGAGGCTGGGAAAGAAGAGGCTAGGGAAGGAGAGACTAGGAAAGAAGAGGCTAGGAAAGAAGAGGCTAGGAAAGAAGAGACTGGGGAAGAAGAGGCCAGGGAAGAAGAGGCTAGAGAAGAAGAGTCTAGTGAAGAAGAGGCTAGGAAAGAAGAGGCTAGTGAAGAAGACGAGTGGGTAGAAGAGACTAGGGAAGAAGAGACTAGGAAAGAAGAGGCTAGGAAAGAATAGACTAGGAAAGAAGAGGCTAGGAAAGAAGAGACTGGGAAAGAAGAGGCTAGGGAAGGAGAGACTAGGAAAGAAGAGGCTAGGAAAGAAGAGGCTGGGAAAGAAGAGGCTGGAGAAGAAGAGGCTAGGGAAGAAGAGTCTGGGAAAGAAGAGGAGTGGGAAGAAGAGGCGAGGTAAGAAGAGGAGTGGGAAGAAGAGACTAGGGAAGAAGAGGCTAGGGAAAGAAGAAGCGAGGGAAGAAGAGGCTGGGAAAGAAGAGCCTGGCGAAGAAGAGACTAGGAAAGAAGAGGAGTGGGAAGAAGAGGCGAGGTAAGAAGAGGAGTGGGAAGAAGAGGCTAGGAAAGAAGAGATTGGGAAAGAAGAGGCTAGGAAAGAAGAGGCTAGGGAAGAAGAGGCTAAGGAAGAAGAGGCTAGGGAAGAAGAGGTTGGGAAAGAAGATGCTGGGGAAGAAGAGAGTAGGGAAGAAGAGGCTAGGGAAGAAGAGGCTAGGGAAGAAAAGGCTGGGAAAGAAGAGGCTAGGAAAGAGGAGAAAGGAAAAGAAGAGGCTGGGGAAGAAGAAACTCGGAAAGAAGAGGCTAGGGAAAGAAGAGGCTGGGGAAGAAGAGACTAGGAAAGAAGAGGCTAGGGAAGAAGAGTCTGGGAAAGAAGAGGCTAGGAAAGAAGAGGCTAGGAAAGAAGAGGCAAGGGAAGAAGAGGCTGGGAAAGAAGAGGCTAGGAAAGAATAGACTAGAAAAGAAGAGGCTAGGAAAGAAGAGGCTATGGAAGAAGAGGCTAAGGAAGAAGAGGCTAGGAAAGAGAGGCTAGGAAAGAGGCTAGAAAGAGGAGGCTGGGAAAGAAGAGGCTGGGGAAGAAGAGACTCGGGAAGAAAAGGCTAGGGAAAGAAGAGGCTGGGGAAGAAGAGAGTAGGGAAGAAGAGGCTAGGGAAGAAGAGGAGTGGGAAGAAGATGCTGGGAAAGAAGAGAAGTGGGAAGAAGAGGCTAGGTAAGAAGAGGCTAGGAAAGAAGAGGCGAGGGAAGAAGAGACTGGGAAAGAAGAGGCTAGGGAAGAAGAGGTTGGGAAAGAAGAGGCTGGGGAAGAAGAGAGTAGGGAAGAAGAGGCTAGGGAAGAAGAGGCTAGCGAAGAAAAGGCTGGGAAAGAAGAGGCTAGGAAAGAGGAGAAAGGAAAAGAAGAGGCTGGGGAAGAAGAAACTCGGAAAGAAGAGGCTAGGGAAGGAAGAGACTGGGGAAGAAGAGGCTAGGAAAGAAGAGGCTAGGGAAGAAGAGTCTGGGAAAGAAGAGGCTAGGAAAGAAGAGGCTAGGAAAGAAGAGGCAAGGGAAGAAGAGGCTGGGAAAGAAGAGGCTAGGAAAGAATAGACTAGAAAAGAAGAGGCTAGGAAAGAAGAGGCTAGGAAATAAGAGGCTAGGGAAGAAGAGTCTGGGAAAGAAGAGGCTAGGAAAGAAGAGCCTAGGAAAGAAGAGGCTAGGAAAGAAGAGGCTAGGGAAGAAGAGTCTGGGAAAGAAGAGGCTATGTGAAGAAGAGGCTAGGGAAGAAGAGGCTGGGAAATAAGAGGCTAGGAAAGAATAGACTAGGAAAGAAGAGGCTAGGAAAGAAGAGGCTGGGAAAGAAGAGGCTAGGGAAGGAGAGACTAGGAAAGAAGAGGCTAGGAAAGAAGAGGCTAGGAAAGAAGAGACTGGGGAAGAAGAGGCCAGGGAAGAAGAGGCTAGAGAAGAAGAGTCTAGTGAAGAAGAGGCTAGGAAAGAAGAGGCTAGTGAAGAAGACGAGTGGGTAGAAGAGACTAGGGAAGAAGAGGCTGGGAAATAAGAGGCTAGGAAAGAATAGACTAGGAAAGAAGAGGCTAGGAAAGAAGAGACTGGGAAAGAAGAGGCTAGGGAAGGAGAGACTAGGAAAGAAGAGGCTAGGAAAGAAGAGGCTGGGAAAGAAGAGGCTGGAGAAGAAGAGGCTAGGGAAGAAGAGTCTGGGAAAGAAGAGGAGTGGGAAGAAGAGGCGAGGTAAGAAGAGGAGTGGGAAGAAGAGACTAGGGAAGAAGAGGCTAGGGAAAGAAGAAGAGGAGGGAAGAAGAGGCTGGGAAAGAAGAGCCTGGCGAAGAAGAGACTAGGAAAGAAGAGGAGTGGGAAGAAGAGGCGAGGTAAGAAGAGGAGTGGGAAGAAGAGGCTAGGAAAGAAGAGATTGGGAAAGAAGAGGCTAGGAAAGAAGAGGCTAGGGAAGAAGAGGCTAAGGAAGAAGAGGCTAGGGAAGAAGAGGTTGGGAAAGAAGATGCTGGGGAAGAAGAGAGTAGGGAAGAAGAGGCTAGGGAAGAAGAGGCTAGGGAAGAAAAGGCTGGGAAAGAAGAGGCTAGGAAAGAGGAGAAAGGAAAAGAAGAGGCTGGGGAAGAAGAAACTGGGAAAGAAGAGGCTAGGGAAAGAAGAGGCTGGGGAAGAAGAGACTAGGAAAGAAGAGGCTAGGGAAGAAGAGTCTGGGAAAGAAGAGGCTAGGAAAGAAGAGACTAGGAAAGAAGAGGCAAGGGAAGAAGAGGCTGGGAAAGAAGAGGCTAGGAAAGAATAGACTAGAAAAGAAGAGGCTAGGAAAGAAGAGGCTATGGAAGAAGAGGCTAAGGAAGAAGAGGCTAGGAAAGAAGAGGCTAGGAAAGAGGAGGCTGGGAAAGAAGAGGCTGGGGAAGAAGAGACTCGGGAAGAAAAGGCTAGGGAAAGAAGAGGCTGGGGAAGAAGAGAGTAGGGAAGAAGAGGCTAGGGAAGAAGAGGAGTGGGAAGAAGATGCTGGGAAAGAAGAGAAGTGGGAAGAAGAGGCTAGGTAAGAAGAGGCTAGGAAAGAAGAGGCGAGGGAAGAAGAGACTGGGAAAGAAGAGGCTAGGGAAGAAGAGGTTGGGAAAGAAGAGGCTGGGGAAGAAGAGAGTAGGGAAGAAGAGGCTAGGGAAGAAGAGGCTAGGGAAGAAAAGGCTGGGAAAGAAGAGGCTAGGAAAGAGGAGAAAGGAAAAGAAGAGGCTGGGGAAGAAGAAACTCGGAAAGAAGAGGCTAGGGAAGGAAGAGACTGGGGAAGAAGAGGGGGAAGAAGAGGCTAGGAAAGAAGAGGCTAGGGAAGAAGAGTCTGGGAAAGAAGAGGCTAGGAAAGAAGAGGCTAGGAAAGAAGAGGCAAGGGAAGAAGAGGCTGGGAAAGAAGAGGCTAGGAAAGAATAGACTAGAAAAGAAGAGGCTAGGAAAGAAGAGGCTAGGAAATAAGAGGCTAGGGAAGAAGAGTCTGGGAAAGAAGAGGCTAGGAAAGAAGAGCCTAGGAAAGAAGAGGCTAGGAAAGAAGAGGCTAGGGAAGAAGAGTCTGGGAAAGAAGAGGCTATGTGAAGAAGAGGCTAGGGAAGAAGAGGCTGGGAAATAAGAGGCTAGGAAAGAATAGACTAGGAAAGAAGAGGCTAGGAAAGAAGAGGCTGGGAAAGAAGAGGCTAGGGAAGGAGAGACTAGGAAAGAAGAGGCTAGGAAAGAAGAGGCTAGGAAAGAAGAGACTGGGGAAGAAGAGGCCAGGGAAGAAGAGGCTAGAGAAGAAGAGTCTAGTGAAGAAGAGGCTAGGAAAGAAGAGGCTAGTGAAGAAGACGAGTGGGTAGAAGAGACTAGGGAAGAAGAGGCTGGGAAATAAGAGGCTAGGAAAGAATAGACTAGGAAAGAAGAGGCTAGGAAAGAAGAGACTGGGAAAGAAGAGGCTAGGGAAGGAGAGACTAGGAAAGAAGAGGCTAGGAAAGAAGAGGCTGGGAAAGAAGAGGCTGGAGAAGAAGAGGCTAGGGAAGAAGAGTCTGGGAAAGAAGAGGAGTGGGAAGAAGAGGCGAGGTAAGAAGAGGAGTGGGAAGAAGAGACTAGGGAAGAAGAGGCTAGGGAAAGAAGAAGCGAGGGAAGAAGAGGCTGGGAAAGAAGAGCCTGGCTGAAGAAGAGACTAGGAAAGAAGAGGAGTGGGAAGAAGAGGCGAGGTAAGAAGAGGAGTGGGAAGAAGAGGCTAGGAAAGAAGAGATTGGGAAAGAAGAGGCTAGGAAAGAAGAGGCTAGGGAAGAAGAGGCTAAGGAAGAAGAGGCTAGGGAAGAAGAGGTTGGGAAAGAAGATGCTGGGGAAGAAGAGAGTAGGGAAGAAGAGGCTAGGGAAGAAGAGGCTAGGGAAGAAAAGGCTGGGAAAGAAGAGGCTAGGAAAGAGGAGAAAGGAAAAGAAGAGGCTGGGGAAGAAGAAACTCGGAAAGAAGAGGCTAGGGAAAGAAGAGGCTGGGGAAGAAGAGACTAGGAAAGAAGAGGCTAGGGAAGAAGAGTCTGGGAAAGAAGAGGCTAGGAAAGAAGAGGCTAGGAAAGAAGAGGCAAGGGAAGAAGAGGCTGGGAAAGAAGAGGCTAGGAAAGAATAGACTAGAAAAGAAGAGGCTAGGAAAGAAGAGGCTATGGAAGAAGAGGCTAAGGAAGAAGAGGCTAGGAAAGAAGAGGCTAGGAAAGAGGAGGCTGGGAAAGAAGAGGCTGGGGAAGAAGAGACTCGGGAAGAAAAGGCTAGGGAAAGAAGAGGCTGGGGAAGAAGAGAGTAGGGAAGAACAGGCTAGGGAAGAAGAGGCTGGGGAAGAAAAGGCTGGAAAAGAAGAGGCTAGGAAAGAGGAGGCTGGGAAAGAGGAGGCTGGGGAAGAAGAGACTCGGAAAGAAGAGGCAAGAGAAGAAGAGGCTGGGAAAGAAGAGGCTAGGAAAGAAGAGGAGTGGGAAGAAGAGGCTAGGTAAGAAGAGGAGTGGGAAGAAGAGGTTGGGAAAGAAGAGAAGTGGGAAGAAGAGGCTAGGTAAGTAGAGGCTAGGGAAGAAGAGGCTAGGGAAGAAGAGGCAAGAGATGAAGAGGCTGTGAAAGAAGAGGCTAGGAAAGAAGAGGCTAGGAAAGAAGAGACTGGGGAAGAAGAGGCCAGGGAAGAAGAGGCTAGAGAAGAAGAGTCTAGTGAAGAAGAGGCTAGGAAAGAAGAGGCTAGTGAAGAAGACGAGTGGGTAGAAGAGACTAGGGAAGAAGAGGCTGGGAAATAAGAGGCTAGGAAAGAATAGACTAGGAAAGAAGAGGCTAGGAAAGAAGAGACTGGGAAAGAAGAGGCTAGGGAAGGAGAGACTAGGAAAGAAGAGGCTAGGAAAGAAGAGGCTGGGAAAGAAGAGGCTGGAGAAGAAGAGGCTAGGGAAGAAGAGTCTGGGAAAGAAGAGAGTGGGAAGAAGAAGGAAGAAGAGGAGTGGGAAGAAGAGACTAGGGAAGAAGAGGCTAGGGAAAGAAGAAGCGAGGGAAGAAGAGGCTGGGAAAGAAGAGCCTGGCGAAGAAGAGACTAGGAAAGAAGAGGAGTGGGAAGAAGAGGCGAGGTAAGAAGAGGCTAGGAAAGAAGAGGCTGTGAAAGAAGAGGCTAGGAAAGAAGAGGAGTGGGAAGAAGAGGCTAGGTAAGAAGAGGAGTGGGAAGAAGAGGTTGGGAAAGAAGAGAAGTGGGAAGAAGAGGCTAGGTAAGAAGAGGCTAGGGAAGAAGAGGCTAGGGAAGAGGAGTGGGAAGAAGAGGATTGGGAAGAAGAGGCTAGGGAAGAAGAGGCTGGCGAAGAAGAGACAAGGAAAGAAGAGGAGTGGGAAGAAGAGGCGAGGTAAGAAGAGGAGTGGGAAGAAGAGGCTGGGAAAGAAGAGCCTAGGAAAGAAGAGGCTAGGAAAGAAGAGGCTAGGGAAGAAGAGGCTAAGGAAGAAGAGGCTAGGGAAGAAGAGGCTGGGGAAGAAGAGAGTAGGGAAGAAGAGGCTAGGGAAGAAGAGGCTAGGGAAGAAGAGTCTGGGAAAGAAGAGGCTAGGAAAGAAGAGACTAGGAAAGAAGAGACTGGGAAAGAAGAGACTGGAGAAGAAGAGGCTCGGGAAGAAGAGTCTGGGAAAGAAGAGGCTGGGAAAGAAGAGGCAAGGGAAGAAGAGGCTGGGAAAGAAGAGGCTAGGAAAGAAGAGGAGTGGGAAGAAGAGGCTAGGTAAGAAGAGGAGTGGGAAGAAGAGGCTGGGAAAGAAGAGAAGTGGGAAGAAGAGGCTAGGTAAGAAGAGGCTAGGGAAGAAGAGGCTAGGGAAAGAAGAGGCGAGGGAAGAAGAGGCTGGGAAAGAAGAGCCTGGCGAAGAAGAGACTAGGAAAGAAGAGGAGTGGGAAGAAGAGGCGAGGTAAGAAGAGGAGTGGGAAGAAGAGGCTAGGAAAGAAGAGATTGGGAAAGAAGAGGCTAGGAAAGAAGAGGCTAGGGAAGAAGAGGCTAAGGAAGAAGAGGCTAGGGAAGAAGAGGTTGGGAAAGAAGATGCTGGGGAAGAAGAGAGTAGGGAAGAAGAGGCTAGGGAAGAAGAGGCTAGGGAAGAAAAGGCTGGGAAAGAAGAGGCTAGGAAAGAGGAGAAAGGAAAAGAAGAGGCTGGGGAAGAAGAAACTCGGAAAGAAGAGGCTAGGGAAAGAAGAGGCTGGGGAAGAAGAGACTAGGAAAGAAGAGGCTAGGGAAGAAGAGTCTGGGAAAGAAGAGGCTAGGAAAGAAGAGGCTAGGAAAGAAGAGGCAAGGGAAGAAGAGGCTGGGAAAGAAGAGGCTAGGAAAGAATAGACTAGAAAAGAAGAGGCTAGGAAAGAAGAGGCTATGGAAGAAGAGGCTAAGGAAGAAGAGGCTAGGAAAGAAGAGGCTAGGAAAGAGGAGGCTGGGAAAGAAGAGGCTGGGGAAGAAGAGACTCGGGAAGAAAAAGCTAGGGAAAGAAGAGGCTGGGGAAGAAGAGAGTAGGGAAGAAGAGGCTAGGGAAGAAGAGGCTAGGGAAGAAAAGGCTGGAAAAGAAGAGGCTAGGAAAGAGGAGGCTGGGAAAGAGGACGCTGGGGAAGAAGAGACTCGGAAAGAAGAGGCAAGAGAAGAAGAGGCTGGGAAAGAAGAGGCTAGGAAAGAAGAGGAGTGGGAAGAAGAGGCTAGGTAAGAAGAGGAGTGGGAAGAAGAGGTTGGGAAAGAAGAGAAGTGGGAAGAAGAGGCTAGGTAAGAAGAGGCTAGGGAAGAAGAGGCTAGGGAAGAAGAGGAGAGGGAAGAAGAGGCTAGGTAAGAAGAGGAGTGGGAAGAAGAGGTTGGGAAAGAAGAGAAGTGGGAAGAAGAGGCTAGGTAAGAAGAGGCTAGGGAAGAAGAGGCTAGGGAAGAAGAGGCAAGAGATGAAGAGGCTGTGAAAGAAGAGGCTAGGAAAGAAGAGGACTGGGAAGAAGAGGCTAGGTAAGAAGAGGAGTGGGAAGAAGAGGTTGGGAAAGAAGAGAAGTGGGAAGAAGAGGCTAGGTAAGAAGAGGCTAGGGAAGAGGAGTGGGAAGAAGAGGGTTGGGAAGACGAGGCTAGGGAAGAAGAGGCTGGCGAAGAAGAGACAAGGAAAGAAGAGGAGTGGGAAGAAGAGGCGAGGTAAGAAGAGGAGTGGGAAGAAGAGGCTGGGAAAGAAGAGCATAGGAAAGAAGAGGAAAGAAGAGGCTAGGGAAGAAGAGGCTAAGGAAGAAGAGGCTAGGGAAGAAGAGGTTGGGAAAGAAGAGGCTGGGGAAGAAGAGAGTAGGGAAGAAGAGGCTAGGGAAGAAGAGGCTAGGGAAGAAAAGGCTGGGAAAGAAGAGGCTAGGAAAGAGGAGAAAGGAAAAGAAGAGGCTGGGGAAGAAGAGGCTAGGGAAAGAAGAGGCTAGGGAAGAAGAGGCTGGGAAGGAAGAGGCTAGGAAAGAAGAGGTTGGGAAAGAAGAGGCTGCGGAAGAAGAGAGTAGGGAAAAAGAGGCTAGGGAAGAAGAGTCTGGGAAAGAAGAGGCTAGGAAAGAAGAGACTGGGAAAGAAGAGACTGGAGAAGAAGAGGCTCGGGAAGAAGAGTCTGGGAAAGAAGAGGCTGGGAAAGAAGAGGCAAGGGAAGAAGAGGCTGGGAAAGAAGAGGCTAGGAAAGAAGAGGAGTGGGACGAAGAGGCTAGGTAAGAAGAGGACTGGGAAGAAGAGGCTGGGAAAGAAGAGAAGTGGGAAGAAGAGGCTAGGTAAGAAGAGGCTAGGGAAGAGGAGTGGGAAGAAGAGGAGTGGGAAGAAGAGGCTAGGGAAGAAGAGGCTAGGGAAGAAGAGGCTAGGGAAAGAAGAGGCGAGGGAAGAAGAGCCTGGGAAAGAAGAGGCTAGGAAAGAAGAGGCTGGGAAAGAAGAGCCTGGCGAAGAAGAGGCTCGGGAAGAAGAGTCTGGGAAAGAAGATGCTAGGAAAGAAGAGGCAAGGGAAGAAGAGGCTGAGAAAGAAGAGGCTAGGAAAGAAGAGGAGTGGGAAGAAGAGGCTAGGTAAGAAGAGGAGAGGGAAGAAGAGGCTGGGAAAGAAGAGAAGTGGGAAGAAGAGGCTAGGTAAGAAGAGGAGTGGGAAGAAGAGGAGTGTGAAGAAGAGGCTAGGGAAGAAGAGGCTAGGGAAGAAGAGGCTAGGGAAAGAAGAGGCGAGGGAAGAAGAGGCTGGGAAAGAAGAGGCTAGGAAAGAAGAGGCTGGGAAAGAAGAGCCTGGCGAAGAAGAGACTAGGAAAGAGGAGTGGGAAGAAGAGGCTGGGAAAGAAGAGGCTAGGGAAGAAGAGGCGAGGGAAGAGGAGTGGGAAGAAGAGGACTGGGAAGAAGAGGCTAGGTAAGAAGTGGCTAGGGAAGAAGAGGCGAGAGAAGAGGAGTGGGAAGAAGAGGAGTGGAAAGAAGAGCCTAGGAAAGAAGAGGCTAGGAAAGAAGAGGCTAGGAAAGAAGAGGCTAAGGAAGAAGAGGCTAGGGAAGAAGAGGTTGGGAAAAAAGAGGCTGGGGAAGAAGAGAGTAGGGAAGAAGGGGCTAGGGAAGAAGAGGCTAGGGAAGAAAAGGCTGGGAAAGAAGAGGCTAGGAAAGAGGAGAAAGGAAAAGAAGAGGCTGGGGAAGAAGAGACTCGGAAAGAAGAGGCTAGGGAAAGAAGAGGCTGGGAAAGAAGAGGCTAGGAAAGAAGAGGTTGGGAAAGAAGAGGCTGGGGAAGAAGAGTCTAGGAAAGAAGAGGCTAGGGAAGAAGAGGCTAGGGAAGAAAAGGCTGGGAAAGAAGAGGCTAGGAAAGAGGAGAAAGGAAAAGAAGAGGCTGGGGAAGAAGAAGCTAGGGAAGAAGAGGTTGGGAAAGAAGAGGCTAGGAAAGAAGAGGTTGCGAAAGAAGAGGCTGGGGAAGAAGAGACTCGGAAAGAAGAGGCTAGGGAAAGAAGAGGCTAGGGAAGAAGAGGCTGGGAAAGAAGAGGCTAGGAAAGAAGAGGTTGCGAAAGAAGAGGCTGGGGAAGAAGAGACTCGGAAAGAAGAGGCTAGGGAAAGAAGAGGCTAGGGAAGAAGAGGTTGCGAAAGAAGAGGCTGGGGAAGAAGAGAGTAGGGAAGAAGAGGCTGGGGAAGAAGAGGCTAGGTAAGAAGAGGAGTGGGAAGAAGAGGCTGGGAAAGAAGAGAAGTGGGAAGAAGAGGCTAGGTAAGAAGAGGCTAGGGAAGAAGAGGCTAGGGAAAGAAGAGGCGAGGGAAGAAGAGGTTGGGAAAGAAGAGGCTAGGAAAGAAGAGGCTGGGAAAGAAGAGCCTGGCGAAGAAGAGACTAGGAAAGAAGAGGAGTGGGAAGAAGAGGCTGGGAAAGAAGAGAAGTGGGAAGAAGAGGCTAGGTAAGAAGAGGCTAGGGAAGAAGAGGCGAGGGAAGAGGAGTGGGAAGAAGAGGAGTGGGAAGAAGAGGGTAGGGAAGAAGAGGCTAGGGAAAGAAGAGGCTAGGTAAGAAGAGGCTAGGGAAGAAAAGGCTTGGGAAGAGGAGTGGGAAGAAGAGGAGTGGGAAGAAGAGGCTACGTAAGAAGAGGAGTGGGAAGAAGAAGCTAGGTAAGAAGAGGAGTGGGAAGAAGAGGCTAGGTAAGAAGAGAAGTGGGAAGAAGATGCTAGGTAAGAAGAGGAGTGGGAAGAAGAGGCTTGGTAGAAGAGGAGTGGGAAGAAGAGCCTAGGAAAGAAGAGCCTAGGAAAGAAGAGGCTAGGAAAGAAGAGGCTAGGGAAGAAGAGGCTAAGGAAGAAGAGGCTAGGGAAAGAAGAGGCTAGGGAAGAAGAGGTTGGGAAAGAAGAGGCTGGGAAAGAAGAAGCTAGGAAAGAAGAGGCAAGGGAAGAAGAGGCTGGGAAAGAAGAGGCTAGGAAAGAATAGACTAGAAAAGAAGAGGCTAGGAAAGGAGAGAAAGGAAAAGAAGAGGCTGGGGAAGAAGAAGCTAGGGAAGAAGAGGTTGGGAAAGAAGAGGCTAGGAAAGAAGAGGTTGCGAAAGAAGAGGCTGGGGAAGAAGAGACTCGGAAAGAAGAGGCTAGGGAAAGAAGAGGCTAGGGAAGAAGAGGCTGGGAAAGAAGAGGCTAGGAAAGAAGAGGCTAGGGAAGAAGAGGTTGCGAAAGAAGAGGCTGGGGAAGAAGAGAGTAGGGAAGAAGAGGCTGGGGAAGAAGAGGCTAGGTAAGAAGAGGAGTGGGAAGAAGAGGCTGGGAAAGAAGAGAAGTGGGAAGAAGAGGCTAGGTAAGAAGAGGCTAGGGAAGAAGAGGCTAGGAAAGAAGAGACTATGAAAGAAGAGGCTAGCTAACTCTCACTTGAGAGCTGGTGATCAGCTCATGCCACTCTAGATGACCTCTGACTCATTCAGCTCCCATTCCCCCCTCCTTCAGAGTAGAAGCATCGGACAAGGTTCTAAAGACTGTTGACATCTAGTGAAAACCTTAGGAAGTGCAATATGACCCCATAGACACTGTATGACTTGAAAAACTACAAACCTCAGATTTCCCACTTCCTGGTTGGATTTTTTGACAGGTTTTTGCCTGCGATATGAGTTTAGTTAAACTCACAGGCAGAGTGTTTTCTATCCCAAATCTACTAATAATATGCATATGCTAGCATCTGGGCCAGAGTAGCAGGCAGTTTACTCTGGGCACGCTTTTCATCCGTGACTTGAAAATACTTCCCCCTAGCCCAAAGAGGTTTTAACCTGCATGTCATGAACACGTCTGGTGGCTTTAGGCAAAATCAAGAAGCGCACGATGGCGTGTACAGACACACCCATGGCACCGGTTTGGATGTTACAGGATATGGACGGGGCCCGTTGAATATAAAAACATTTTGTGTTGAACGGAGAGCGATACACTGAGACATATTGAATGAACAATAATCTTTCTGTAATGGCAAAATATATCTACCTACAGTGTGGTCCTTCTGTAGCTCAGTTGGTAGAGCATGGCGCTTGTAACGCCAGGGTAGTGGGTTCGATCCCGGGACCACCCATACGTAGAATGTATGCACACATGACTGTAAGTCGCTTTGGATAAAAGCGTCTGCTAAATGGCATATATTACAGTGTTCCTGAGCACTGAGAGTGTGAAGTGTGTGTTATGGAGGTGATCCAATATATTTTGAGGGGATCTATTTGGGCCACACCTTGACTGGCTGACTGGCTGTCTGGCTGACTGTCTAGCTGAATGTTTGGCTGCCTGGCTGACTGGCTGGCTGATTGACTGGCTGACTGGCTGACTGCGTGGCTGGACCTCTTCTAAGGCCTAAACTGACAGGCTGATTGACTGGTTGACTGGATGGGTGGCTGACTGGCTGACTGACTGGCTAGTGCTCTCCTAAAGCCCTAGCTGGCTGACTGTCTGCCTGGCTGACTGGCTGGCTGACTGGTTGGATGGTCCTCTTCTAAGACCCAAACTTGCAGACTGGTTGGCTGGTCCTAGTCTCAGGCTTAAACTGGCTGACTGGCTGGCTGGTCCTCTCCTAAAGCCCTAGCTGGCTGACTGGCTGGCTGGCAGTCTTGCTGGCTGGTCCTCTCCTATAGCCCAAACTGGCTGACTGGCGACTGGCTGGCTGGTCCTCTCCTAAATCCCAAACTGGCTGACTGGCTGACTGTCTGCATGGTCCTCTTCTAAAGCCCTAATGGCTGACTGTCTGCCTGGTCCTCTTCTAAAGCCCTGACTGTCTGCCTGGTCCTCTTCTAAAGCCCTGACTGTCTGCATGGTCCTCTTCTAAAGCCCTGCTGGCTGACTGTCTGCATGGTCGTCTTCTAAAGCCCTAATGGCTGACTGTCTGCCTGGTCCTCTCCTAAAGCCCTAATGGTTGACTGTCTGCCTGGTCCTCTCCTAAAGCCCTAATGGCTGACTGGCCTCATGGTCCTCTTCTAAAGCCCTGCTGGCTGACTGTCTGCCTGGTCCTCTCCTAAAGCCCTAATGGCTGACTGTCTGCCTGGTCCTCTCCTAAAGCCCTGACTGTCTGACTGTTTGCCTGGTCCTCTTCTAAAGCCCTGCTGGCTGACTGTTTGCCTGGTCCTCTTCTAAAGCCCCAATGACTGACTGTCTGCATGTTCCTCTCCTAAAGCCCTAATGGCTGACTGTCTGCATGGTCCTCTTCTAAAGCCCTGCTGGCTGCCTGGTCCTCTTCTAAAACCCTAATGGCTGACTGTCTGCCTGGTCCTCTCCTAAAGCCCTACCTGGCTGACTGGCTGACTGTCTGCCTGGTCCTCTTCTAAAGCCCTGACTGTCTGCATGGTCCTCTTCTAAAGCCCTGCTGGCTGACTGTCTGCATGGTCCTCTTCTAAAGCCCTGCTGGCTGACTGTCTGCCTGATCCTCTCCTAAAGCCCTAATGGCTGACTGTCTGCCTGGTCCTCTCCTAAAGCCCTAATGGCTGACTGTCTGCCTGGTCCTCTCCTAAAGCGCAAATGGCTGACTGTCTGCCTGGTCCTCTCCTAAAGCCCTAATGGCTGGCTGGCTGACTGGTCCTCTTCTAAAGCCCTGACTGGCTGGTCCTCTTCTAAAGCCCTGACTGGCTGACTGGTCATCTTCTAAAGCCCTGACTGGCTGGCTGGCTGGTCCTCTTCTTAAGCCCTGACTGGCTGGTTCTCTGTCTATTTTGCTGGCTGGCTGGCTGGTCCTCTTCCAATGTCCTGACTGGCTGGCTGGTCCTCTTCCAATGCCCTGACTGGCTGGCTGGTCCTCTTCCAAAGCCCTGTCTGACTGGCTGGCTGCCTGGCTGGTCCTCTTCCAATGCCCTGTCTGGCTGGCTGGCTGGTCCTCTTCCAAAGCCCTGTCTGACTGGCTGGCTGGCTGGCTAGTCCTCTTCCAAAGCCTTGTCTGGCTGGCTGGTCCTCTTCTTAAGCCCTGACTGGCTGGTTCTCTCGCTGGCTGGCTGGCTGGTCCTCTTCCAAAGCCCTGTCTGACTGGCTGGCCCTCTTCCAAAGCCCTGTCTGGCTGGCTGGCTGGTTCTTTTCCAAATCCCTGTCTGACTGGCTGGCTGGCTGGTCCTCTTCCAATACCCTGACTGGCTGGCAGGCTGGCATACTGGCTGGTTGCCTGGCACCTCCTGAGGTGACTGTATCAGAGCCAGTCAAGCATGAAATCAATCACTCACAGCCTGCTGCCTGCCACCACTATTGTGTCCGAGCCATCTGGGCCTTAGCACACTGTCTACATTGTGTGTGTGTGTGTGTGTGTGTGTGTGTGCGTGCGTGCGTGCGTGCGTGCGTGCGTGCGTGTGTGTGTGTGTGTGTGTGTGTGTGTGTGTGTGTGTGTGTACTGTGTGTGTGTGTACTGTGTGTATTGTATGTGTGTGTGTATGTACGTGTGTGTGTGTGTGTGTGTGTGTGTGTGTGTGTGTGTGTGTGTGTGTGTGTGTGTGTGTGTGTGTGTGTGTGTGTGTGTGTGTGTGTGTGTGTGTGTGTGTGTGTGTGTGTGTGTGTGTGCGTGTGCGTGTGCGTGTGTGTGTGTGTACTGTGTGTGTACTGTGTGTATTGTATGTGTGTGTGTGTGTATGTACTGTGTGTGTGTGCGTGTGTGTGTGTGTGTGTGTGTGTGTGTGTGTGTGTGTGTGTGTGTGTGTGTGTGTGTGTGTGTGTGTGTGTGTGTGTGTGTGTGTGTGTGTGTGTGTGTGTGTGTGTGTGTGTGTGTGTGTGTGTGTTTGAGCATGTTAAGGTGCTTGGAAGCTTTTTTGGACCACCTGTGTTAGTGTGTTAATTACTAGATAACAGCACATATCTCCCATCTCCAGTGAAGCAGGCAGAAAGGACAGACAGAGACAGTGATTGGTCAGGAGGATCCAGCATGTTAGTGCCCAGCTACATCTGTTTCCTACCAATACCACAACACTGTCCTGCATGGACTCATTTGGCTTAATGAGAACTCCCTGTGTAGAGGCCTCTGGCCCTACTCTGTTCTGTTACTCTCTGTTCTGTTCTGTTATTCTCTGTTCTGTTCTATTCTATTCGGTTCTGTTCTGTTATTCTCTGTTCTGTTCTGTTATTCTCTGTTCTGTTCTGTTCTATTCTATTCGGTTCTCTTCTGTTCTACTCTGTTCTGTTATTCTCTGTTCTGTTCTTTTACTCTCTGTTCTGTTCTATTCTATTCGGTTCTGTTCTGTTATTCTCTGTTCTGTTCTGTTATTCTCTGTTCTGTTCTGTTATTCTCTGTTCTGTTCTGTTACTCTCTGTTCTGTTCTATTCTATTCGGTTCTGTTCTGTTATTCTCTGTTCTGTTCTGTTATTCTCTGTTCTGTTTTGTTATTCTCTGTTCTGTTCTGTTCTATTCTATTCGGTTCTGTTATGTTGTGCTCTGTTCTGTTCTATTCTATTCGGTTCTGTTCTGTTATTCTCTGTTCTGTTCTGTTATTCTCTGTTCTGTTCTGTTACTCTCTGTTCTGTTCTGTTCTATTCTATTCGGTTCTGTTCTGTTACTCTCTGTTCTGTTCTGTTCTGTTCTATTCTATTCGGTTCTGTTCTGTTATTCTCTGTTCTGTTCTGTTCTATTCTATTCGGTTCTGTTCTGTTATTCTCTGTTCTGTTCTGTTATTCTCTGTTCTGTTTTGTTCTACTCTGTTCTGTTATTCTCTGTTCTGTTCTGTTCTAATCTGTTCTGTTATCTGTTATGCTCCATTTTGCTTTGTTCTGCTCTGTCTAGTCCAGTGGAGTCTAGACCAGTCCAACCCAGTCCAGTCCAGTCCAACCCAGTCCTGCAGGGTATACTACAAAGCAAGCTAGATCTACTGAGGGTTTTCCAAAGCTCGCCAGCTTCAGTTAGCTTCCCATTCCAGGCCAGGCTACATCCGTACTACGATGGTGGATATTGCTCCTCCGTCTGCAGCCAACTCCAGGAGGCTTGTAGCTGTGCGTTGACGTCACATATGGAAATCTGAACTCTGAACTCTTCACTGAGACAATGCTGAAACATCAATCCATAGGGAATTCAGCAGGCTACGGTGTGAAATATATGTCATCTTTATTTTATTACGTTGCTGTACTTTGGTTCCAGGTGGAACCCTTTAAGGTTTCATGTAAAACACTTTCCAAAGAGGGTTCTACATGGAACCCAAAAGGGTGTATACCTGGAACCAAAAAGGATTCTTTCCGAAGCCAAAAAGGGCTTTCCTATGCAACCCTTTTTTCTAGGAGTGAAGGCTGTGGCATAAACACTGTGCGCTGTGTGATTAGCTAACTGTCCATCGTAGGCCAGGCTGGCAGATTGAAACAGTGCAGTGCTGTGTGCAGAACAGCTGGCTGCCATTGGAGGGCAGCAGAACACAGAACATCTCTCCCAATCTCACTCTATATCTCTCTCTCTCTCTCTCTCTCTCTCTCTCTCTCTCTCTCTCCCTCTCTCTCTCTCTCTCTCTCTCTCTCTCTCTCTCTCTCTCTCTCTCTCTCTCTCTCTCTCTCTCTCTCTCTCTCTCTCTCTCTCTTACACACTTTCTTCCTCTCTCTCTCTTTCTCTCTCTCTCTCCCTGTCTCTCTCCATCTCTATCTCTCTTTCTTAATGTCTCTCTTTCTGTCTCTCTTTGTCTCTCTTTCCCTGTCACTCTACATTTCTATGTATCTCTCTATCTAATCTATCACATAGGGCAGCATGTAGCCTCGCATTTAGAGCATTAGGCCTGTATCTGAAAGGTTGCTGGTTCGAATACCCGAGTTGACAAGGAAAAATATGTCGATGTGCCCCTGAGCAAAGCACTTACCCCTAATTTGCTCCAGGGGCTCCGTACTATTATGACTGACCCTGTAAAACAACACATTTCACTGCACCTATCGGGTGTATGTGACCATCAAACATATCACTCTCTCTCTTTCCACCACAGCAGTACAGCCACTGAGCAGGGTAGTGATTACAGGGAAGTTCAACAGCAGACCGACTGTCTGGGCACAGGGTCAGTCAATCTGTCTGGGTACAGGGTCAGTCAATCTGTCTGGGTACAGGGTCAGTCAATCCGTCTGGGTACAGGGTCAGTCCATCTGTCTGGGTACAGGGTCAGTCAATCTGTCTGGGTACAGGGTCAGTCAATCTGTCTGGGTACAGGGTCAGTCAATCTGTCTGGGTACAGGGTCAGTCTATCTGTCTGGGTACAGGGTCAGTCAATCTGTCTGGGTACAGGGTCAGTCAATCTGTCTGGGTACAGGGTCAGTCAATCTGTCTGGGTACAGGGTCAGTCAATCTGTCTGGGTACAGGGTCAGTCAATCTGTCTGGGTACAGGGTCAGTCAATCTGGCTGGGTACAGGGTCAGTCAATCTCTCTGGGTACAGGGTCAGTCAATCTGTCTGGGTACAGGGTTAGTCCATCTGTCTGGGTACAGGGTCAGTCAATCTGTCTGGGTACAGGGTCAGTCCATCTGTCTGGGAACGGGGTCAGTCAATCTGTCTGGGTACAGGGTCAGTCAATCTCTCTGGGTACAGGGTCAGTCAATCTCTCTGGGTACAGGGTCAGTCAATCTGTCTGGGTACAGGGTCAGTCATTCTGTCTGGGTACAGGGTAGAGAGATACATGTAGACATTGATAGACAGAAACACACACAGCAAGCTGAGGGAATGAGCCAGTCTTGAAGATTACAACACTTGAAGACATATTCTTCCGTAAACCAAAACACTTGTGATAACAAACTCTTTCTTATAAATGTCTACAGGCTATAATGAAATTAGTAATTTAATAGATTTAGATGCTCTTGCTGGTTTGATAGCGTACCTTTATTACTATCATAATAACTTTAACGTATAATCTAATATCCCGATGTGTGATTGAGTTCATCTTTCAGAATGGTAATTGTCCTTTCTCCAGATAAAAATACAATTACCACACATGAATTTTTACAATATGGGAGTAATTGTATTGTAATAGACTGGAGTATCGTAGATGTATAGGAGAAACTACGATATCAAGAATTACGCTGCCGCAATGGAAAGAGAATAAACTGGGTAATGAGTTCAGGAAATAATTTATAACGTTATTGAAATGTATGCTTATTACTTATTAATAGATGTTTTCTTTTAAACAATCAATGTTAGGAAGGTCGGACGAAAGCCTTTCAGACACACCAGGGCAGACATTCACGTTCTCACCTTTTATTGTGAAATTAATGTACTTTCTGTACGTCTTCCCATTCCGCATAACACCCTCATCTTTTCTTCAACTACAGTTCAATACTGAATAAGGACTCGTTTTCTTCTTCTTTTATTGCCAATCCTTAGTCAAAAGGAATCAGTGCTGAGCCCTAAACCCTAGTTTATCCTCAGTCAAAAGGAATCAGTGCTGAGCCCTAAACCCTAGTTTATCCTCAGTCAAAAGGAATCAGTGCTGAGCCCTAAACCCTAGTTTATCCTCAGTCAAAAGGAATCAGTGCTGAGCCCTAAACCCTAGTTTATCCTCAGTCAAAATGAATCAGTGCTGAGCCCTAAACCCTAGTTTATCCTCAGTCAAAAGGAATCAGTGCTGAACCCTAAACCCAGGTTTATCCTCAGTCAAAAGGAATCAGTGCTGAGCCCTAAACCCAGGTTTATCCTCAGTCAAAAGGAATCAGTGCTGAGCCCTAAACCCTAGTTTATCCTCAGTCAAAAGGAATCAGTGCTGAGCCCTAAACCCTAGTTTATCCTCAGTCAAAAGGAATCAGTGCTGAGCCCTAAACCCTAGTTTATCCTCAGTCAAAATGAATCAGTGCTGAGCCCTAAACCCTAGTTTATCCTCAGTCAAAAGGAATCAGTGCTGAGCCCTAAACCCTAGTTTATCCTCAGTCAAAATGAATCAGTGCTGAGCCCTAAACCCTAGTTTATCCTCAGTCAAAATGAATCAGTGCTGAGCCCTAAACCCTAGTTTATCCTCAGTCAAAATGAACAAGTGCTGAGCCCTAAACCCTAGTTTACACACACCCTGCTATACAACTTATTCTACCTTTCTGATTGACTTTTTTTCCCCCATTGGTAATCTAACTTCTGTTGAATCATGCTTTCAATATCTCTGGAGATAATTTCAAAACGTCCATAAAAGCAGTAGTGTAGCAAGACATTCTTTGGTGGGTGGCAGACATTTGGGTGGGCCCCTGAAAAAGAATATTTCAAGGGAAAACAGAACTTCCTGCATTTCTACACATTATGTCATGAGGCTTAGAGAAAATGTTTCTGTTTTACAGCTTCTTAAACACTTTTTTCCGTTACTACATGATTCCAGATGTGTAATTTAATTGTTTTGATATGTTAAATATTATTCTACAATGTAGAAAAATAGTAAAAATGAAGAAAAACCCTGGTATGAGTAGGTGTGTCCAAACTTTTGACTGGTACTGTATATATATTTCAATCTGATAAGGTGGGCATGGCTCCCCAGTGGGTGGCAACCCAGGCTCCCCAGTGGGTGGCAACCCAGGCCCCCCTGTGGGTGGCAACCCAGGCTCCCCAGTGGGTGGCAACCCAGGCTCCCCAGTGGGTGGCAACCCAGGCCCCCCTGTGGGTGGCAACCCAGGCCCCCCTGTGGGTGGCAACCCAGGCCCCCCTGTGGGTGGCAACCCAGGCTCCCCAGTGGGTGGCAACCCAGGCCCCCCTGTGGGTGGCAACCCAGGCCCCCCTGTGCCTACGTGACTGCTTGAAAGAGGATCTAGATCATGTGATTGAAGCTTTCCGTGTAGAATAGCTGCATAGTAAAGGTTATTGTAAAAGATAACTCAGATGTATAAATCAGCTGACTATTTCAAAAGGTTTTGTAAAAAGAAAGTTAAAAATGTGTAAATCATTTTAGTGATTTCGTTTTTAATTTTTTTTTTTTAATCAATTATATTTTTGTTAACCATTTGGGATTCAAAAACGTATACATCATTTAACCAATAAAGTCAAACGTTTAGTTAAATATTCCAGCCATGAGTAAAATTGATACACAAAACATCTTGCAGAAGTAAAAACAATACCATGCTTAAATTGATTGTATAACAAACGTTAAACCACTAAAATAGTGAGACTATATTTGATGTCTAATTATTTTAACTACTTATAGAAGTGAGCTGTACTACAGAATTGCATCTTTATATCAATTTTAAAACATGTTTATGCAATTTAACTGTTAAAATAAGTTTGTATATTACTCATATCACTCATACTTATACTTATTACTCATTCTTACTATATGTATCTAAAACATCTATTTCCAAATATTATATGTATATAGTTCCGTATACTGTATTTACATAATTAATGTATATATGTTATTAATCATAAATACGTACAATATCCCCCCAAAAATCTTATTAACATACATTTACCAGTTGAGAATAAAATATCTCCTTCTCTGTCCTGTTCTCTCATTCTCTCCCTATCTGTCCTGTTCTCCCATTCTCTATCTCTCTGCCCTGTTCTCTCATTATCTATCTCTCTGCCCTGTTCTCTCATTCTCTATCTCTCTGCCCTGTTCTCTCATTCTCTCCCTCTCTGCCCTGTTCTCTCATTATCTATCTCTCTGCCCTGTTCTCTCATTCTCTATCTCTCTGCCCTGTTCTCTCATTATCTATCTCTCTGCCCTGTTCTCTCATTATCTCCCTCTCTGCCCTGTTCCCTCATTATCTCCCTCTCTGCCCTGTTCTCTCATTCTCTATCTCTCTGCCCTGTTCTCTCCCTCTCTCCCTCTCTGCCCTGTTCTCTCATTCTTTCCCTCTCTGCCCTGTTCTCTCATTCTCTATCTCTCTGCCCTGTTATCTCCCTCTCTGCCCTGTTCTCTCATTCTCTCCCTCTCTGCCCTGTTCTCTCATTCTCTATCTCTCTGCCCTGTTCTCTCATTATCTATCTCTCTGTCCTGTTCTCTCATTATCTCCATCTCTGCCCTGTTCTCTCATTATCTCCCTCTCTGTCCTGTTCTCTCATTCTCTATCTCTCTGCCCTGTTCTCTCCCTCTCTGCCCTGTTCTCTCATTCTCTATCTCTCTGCCCTGTTCTCTCATTCTCTATCTCTCTGTCCTGTTCTCTCATTATCTCCCTCTCTGTCCTGTTCTCTCATTCTCTATATCTCTGCCCTGTTCTCCCTTTCTCTCTCTCCTACATGTATAACTGGGATGTCTTGGTCCTGAGGGTCCTGTCCTAGACCCAGGCCTGCTTTGTCATGTACACACCAACTCCTTGTTGTGAAGGGGTCCCATACTTAACACTTCACCCTTAGAGAAGCTTGTAGAGCTATGGCAGGACATCAGGAGACCAACTCTCTACTTCAGAGTTGATTCATGTTCACCCAAAGAGTACCATGCTAGTTATCAGAGTTGATTCATGTTCACCCAAAGAGTACCATGCTAGTTATCAGAGTTGATTCATATTCACCCAAAGAGTACCATGCTAGTTATCAGAGTTGATTCATGTTCACCCAAAGAGTACCATGCTAGTTATCAGAGTTGATTCATATTCACCCAAAGAGTACCATGCTAGTTATCAGAGTTGATTCATATTCACCCAAAGAGTACCAGGCTAGTTATCAGAGTTGATTCATATTCACCCAAAGAGTACCAACATTTGAACATGTGCACAACATTTAATTGACATGTGCACAACATTTAATGTTACCCTTCAGATGGCATCAATACATTGAAATTCTAATTTCCTCAATATTCTATTTCCTTCTATTACCTCAAAATTAATGTTTCTCATGTCCGCAGAAGTTGTCTGTACTTCATGAGTCAAATACAAGGAAATTAACTAATTGATTTAATTGACTGCATATCCCCTTCTCATTTTTTTCTGTTTTCTTTTAATGAGGAGCTCTGCATGTTGTTTTTGTTAGTTTGACCATGGCTGTTGTCAGGGGTGCCAGTTCCAGCAGGAACACAGTGCCATGATGACGACGGCACGCAGGCAGCATTCTCCAAACAATGTTTCCATGTTTACAAGAGCCAGAGGGTGAAGCAGGACCTTTATTTGCCTCCTGCTAATTGTTTGATTTCCTGTTGCCGCTGGAGAGCTGAGAGCTAGGCATCATGGGGGGAGAGAGCGAAATAAAGGAGAGAGGGGGAAGGGGGGCTCAGGTTGTTGTTGTGGAAGAGCTAGGATGTTGTCTCTCTCTCTCTCTCTCTCTCTCTCTCTCTGTCTCTCTCTGTCTCTCTCTGTCTCTCTCTCTCTCTCTCTCTCTCTCTCTCTCTCACTTCATTGGTGTGAAACGCGGGTGGCGGGTGGCTTGAGGCTAGCCCCTCTCTGGAGCTTTGTAGAAATACCAAATGGTGGCATCCATCCCCATCCTGACGTCCCCTGTCTCTGTCACATGTTTGTCTTTTTTTAGTCATCTCTGTTTGTGATTTCTCTAGTTATTCCACACACTCAGTACTGGGTCTGGACGTGTTTGCTATGTTGTAGTCACTTAGAGAACAATGGGCAGACTAACAACTACTAAGTAATGTCTGAATACAATTGGGTACATAGAGATCCTATTAAACTACTAGAGGGGATATGTCATCAACCCTCAAAGTTCCAGAATGGTCCGATGATGGTGGCCATATTGGTCAGGGAGAAGTCCAAACCAGGCTAATTGGAATAACCGGCAGAGAGGCATAATCATGATTTGACTTATGCAGGAACATAAGAGTAAGGCATGTGATATATTAGACATTGTTTAATGTAATTTTTTTCAACAGAAAATATTGTCATTTAATTATAAATACACGTGATATGGTTTTTATACAAATGTTCTGTGTAAATAGCATCTAAAACACATGTAAACAGACAAATAAATGTCTCTATTTTTTTTCCCTTGGAACGCTGTGAGTGCTATTACATGATACAATATCAGTATTTGTTGCTTTTTACAACTTGTCTGAGTCCTATCGTCAACTGATTTCAGCCAGTGGCTGGGGATGGGGCGGCAGGGTATCCTAGTGGTTAGAGCGTTGGACTTGTAACCGAAAGGTTGCAAGTTCGAATCCCCGAGCTGACAAGGTATAAATCTGTCGTTCTGCCCCTGAACAGGCAGTTAACCCAGTGTTCCTAGGCCGTCATTGAAAATAAGAATTTGTTCTTAACTGACTTGCCTGGTTAAATAAAGGTTAAATAAATGGACTGGCTTCATATGCTATAGAGTACAATGGAACTCAAACAAAACAATGGAATTGCCATGGAAACAGGGCCACGAGGGAAAGATCCCATTTCTCCTCATTGACCGCCAGAAAAATTAGACCTCAATTAAAGCTATTGTTTATATGTGTAGGTAGTCAGGTAGTCTAGTGGTTAGAGCTTTGGGCCAGTAACTAAAAAGTTGCTGAATTGAATCCCCGAGCTTGACGAGGTAAAAATTTGTCCTCCTGCCCCTGAACAAGGCACTGTTCCCCGGTAGGCCGTCATTGTAAATAAGAATTTGTTCTTAACTGACTTGCCTAGTTAAATTAAGGTTACATTTAAAATAGAAATATATATATATATTGAGGTAAAAAGCTGACAATATTGATATCATCGTCACCAATCAACTACATTACAGTTTAAACTAATTTGACTACCACAACAGATGTCTGTATGCTAGCTATGCTAACAGCTTATACAAACAGGAGTTAGCATTTAG